>NW_028225181.1:42992868-43160884 GCF_052327205.1 Somniosus microcephalus | reverse complement strand
TCTCTCTCCCCTGATCTCTCTCCCCTGCTCTCTCTCACCCCTGGTCTCTCTCTCCCCTGGTATCTCTCTCCCCTGGTCTCTCTCTCCCTGATCTCTCTCCCCTGCTCTCTCTCTCTCCTGGTCTCTCTCTCCCCTGGTCTCTCTCTCCCCTGTTTTCTCTCTCCCCTGGTCTCTCTCTCCCCTGATCTCTCTACCCTGGTCGCTCTCCCCCCTGATCTCTCTCCCCCCTGATCTCTCTCTCCCCTGGTCTCTCTCTTGCCTGGTCACTCTCCCCTGGTCTCTCTCTCCCCCCCTGGTCTCTCTCTCCCCTGGTCTCTCACTCCCCTGGTCTCTCTCTCCCCCACTGCTCTCTCTCCCCCGGTCTCTCTCTACCTGGTCTCTCTCCCCCCTGGTCTCCCTCTCTCTCCTGGTCTCTCTCTCGCCTGGTCTCTCTCCTCCCTGGTCTCTCTCTCCCCTGTCTCTCTCTCCCCTGGTCTCTCTCTCTCCTGGTCTCTCTCCCCTGGTCTCTCTCTCCCCTGGTCTCTCTCTCCCCTGGTCTCTCTCTCCCCCGGTCTCTCTCCCCTGGTCTCTCTCCCCTGGTCTCTATCTCCCCTGGTCTCTCTCTCCCCTGGTCTCTCTCCCCCCTTGTCTCTCTCTCCCCTGGTCTCTCCCCCTGGTCTCTCTCCCCCCTGGTCTCTCCCTCCCCTGGTCTCTCTCCCCTCTGGTCTCTCTCCCCTGGCCTCTCTCTCCACTTGTCTCTCTCCTCTGGTCTCTCTCTCCCTGGTCTCTCTCTCCCCTGGTTTATCTCCCCCCTGGTCTCTCTCTCCCCTGGTCTCTCTCTCTCCCGGTCTCTCTCCCCTGGTCTCTCTCCCCTGGTCTCTCTCCCTGGTCTATCTCTCCCTGGTCTCTCTCTCTCCTGGTCTCTATCCCCCCTGGTCTCTCTCTCCCGTGGTCTCTGTCTCCCCTGGTCTCTCTCTACGCTGGTCTCTCCCCCATGGCCTCTCTCCCCCCCGGTCTCTCTCCCCCCTGGTCACTCTCCCCCCTGGTCTCTCTCCCCCCTGGCCTCTCTCTCCCCTGGTCTCTCTCCCCCCTGGTCTCTCTCTCCCCTGGTCTCTCTCCCCTGGTCTCTCTCCCCCCCTTGTCTCTCTCCCCCCTGCTCTCTCTCCCCCCTGGTCTCCCTCTCCCCTGGTCTGTCTCTCCCCCCTGATCTATCTCCCTGGTCTCTCTCCCCTGGTCTCTCTCTCCCCTGGTCTCTCTCTCCCCTGGTCTCTCTCCCCTGGTCTCTCTCCCCCCCTGATCTCTCTCTCCCCTGGTCTATCTCACCCCTGGTCTCTCTCTCCCCTGGTCCCTCTCTCCCCTGGTCTCTCTCCCCTGGTCTCTCTCCCCCCCTGGTCTCTCTCTCCCCTGGTCTCTCTCCCCCCTGGTCTCTCTCTCCCCTGGTCTCTCTCTCCCCTGGTCTCTCCCTCCCCTCTGATCTATCTCCCCTGGTCTCTCTCCCCTGGTCTCTCTCTCCCCCGGTTTCTCTCCCCTGGTCTCTCTCCCCCCTGGTCTCTCTCTCCCCTGGTCTCTCTCCCCGGTTTCTCTCCCCTGGTCTCACTCCCCCCTGGTCTCTCTCTCCCCTGGTCTCTCCCCCCCTGGTCTCTCTCTCCCCTGATCTATCCCCCCTGGTCTCTCTCCCCCTGGTCTCTCTCCCCCCTGGTCTCTCTCTCCCCCCTGATCTATCCCCCTGGTCTCTCTCCCCCTGGTCTCTCTCCCCCTGGTCTCTCTCCCCCCTGGTCTCTCTCTCCCCTGGTCTCTCTCCCCTGGTCTCTCTCCCCTGGTCTCTCTCTCCCCTGATCTCTCTCCCCTGGTCTCTCTCTCCCCCCTGATCTTTCCCCCCTGGTCTCTCTCACCCCTGGTCTCTCTCTCCCCTGGTCTCTCTCCCCCCTGGTCTCTCTCCCCTGGTCTCTCTCGCCCCAGTTCTCTCTCACCCCTGGTCTCTCTCTCCCCTGGTCTCTCTCCCTGGTCTCCCTCCCCCCTGGTCTCTCTCTCCCCTGGTCTCTCTCTCCCCTGGTCTCTCTCCCTCCTGGTATCTCTCTCCCCTGGTCTGTCTCTCCCCTGATCTCTCTCCCCTGGTCTCTCTCTCCCTGGTCCCGCTCCCCCAGGTCTCTCAATTTCAATTCAATTCAAATCGCTTTATTGGCATGACAAGATACATTTATGTTGCCAAAGCATCGAAAAACATTTATGGTTGAACACATAAACGCAGATCTATCCATACCATGTATAAACAGATATATCCCTGAGTGTATAAATATACATTCATATAATTTGTATATTCTCTTTTTTTAGATTTAAAGGTTGTCCCTCTGTTTATGGCAAGCTGTAACAGAGTGTGCCGCTAAGGTTACACAATTTCTCTGTTCCCCAATAGGTATGGGAGTTTTGGGTCGTCATTCAAATTTCTGAATTCAGGGCATATTTTTGTGAATTTTGGGTAGAAATTCTCCCTTATGCCCTGATATTTTCTACAAGCTGTGAGGAAGTGCATCTCTGTCTCCACCACTCCCTGACTGCAGTGAGAGCATATCCTGTCCTCTCTTGGTAGCCGGGTCTGCCTGTGTCTGCTTTTTTCGATGGCCAGGCTATGTTCACTAACTCTGTACATTGTCAAGGTTTTTCTCAGTTTGCTATCCATTACCATGGTCAGGTAATCAGCCATGTTGTATTGTCTGTTTAGGGCCAAGTAGCAATTGAGTTTGTTTTGGGTTTTTCTTGTTTCTGCCCAATATGTCAGATATTTTTCCTTTTGCTCAGTGACGATTGTGTTGAGTCGATTTCTCTGTGTTACGATGTCACTGTCCTGGGGCTGGTTATTGTTGTAGTGTTAGTAGTAACTTCACTGAGTCCCAGGACTAGTTGACTGAGGGTATTTTTCTGTATGGTCCTCTCTTGGCATTTCAGGGCTTCGTAATGATAGCAGTGGGGGTTGCTCATTTTTAGGTGTTTCCAAAATTTGGTGGCTCTTTTTTGGATAGTAATTATTAATGGATATTGGCCTAGTTCTGCCCTGCATGCATTGTTTCTCTCTCCCCTGGTCTCTCCCCCCTGGTCTCTCTCCCCCCTGGTCTCTCTCCCCCCTGGTCTCTCTCCCCCTGGTCTCTCTCCCCTGGTCTCTCTCGCCCCTGGTCTCTCTCACCCCTGGTCTCTCTCTCCCCTGGTCTCTCTCCCCCATGGTCTCTCTCTCCCCATGGTCTCTCTCTCCACTGGTCTCTCTCTCCCCTGATCACTCTCCCCTGGTCTCTCTCCCTGGTCTCTCTCTCCCCTGGTCTCTCACCCCGCGGTCTCTCTCCCTGGTCTCTCTCTCCTGGTCTCTCTCTCCGCTGGCCTCTCTCTCCCCTGGTCTCTCTCTCCCCTGGTCTCTCTCCCCCCTGGTCTCTCTCCCTGGTCTCTCTCCCCCTGGTCTCTCTCCCCTGCTCTCTCTCTCCCCTGCTCTCTCTCTCCCCTGGTCTCTCTCTCCCCTGGTCTCTCTCTCCCCTGGTCTCACCCCCCTGGCCTCTCTCCCCCCTGGTCTCTCTCCCCTGGTCTCTCTCTCCCCTGGTCTCTCTCTCCCCTGATCTCTCTCTCCCCTGGTCTCTCTCTCCCCTGGTCTCTCTCTCCCCTGGTCTATCTCTCCCCTGGTCTCTCTCTCCCCTGGTCTCTCTCCCCCCTGGTCTCTCTCTCTCCTGGTCTCTCTCTCCCCTGGTCTCTCTCCCCCCTGGTCTCTCTCCCCCCGGTGTCTCTCTCTCCTGGTCTCTCTCTCTCCTGGTCTCTCTCTCCCCTGGTCTCTCCCTCCCCTGGTCTCTCTCCCCTGGTCTCTCTCCCCCCTGGTCTCTCTCCCCTGGTCTCTCTCTCCCCTGGTCTCTCTCTCCCCTGGTCTCTCTCTCTCCTGGTCTCTCTCTCCCCTGGTTTCTTTCCCCCCTGGTCTCTCTCCCACCTGGTCTCTCTCTCCCCTTGTCTCTCTCCCCCCTGGTCTCTCTCCCCTGGCCTCTGTCTCCCCCCTGGTCTCTCTCTCCCCTGGTCTCTCTCCCTTTGTGTCTCTCTCTCTCCTGGTCTCTCTCTCCCCTGGTCTCTCTCTCCCCTGGTCTCTCTCCCCCCTGGTCTCTCTCTCCCCTGGTCTCTCTCTACCCTGGTCTCCCCCCTGGTCTCTCTCCCCACTGGTCTCTCTCTCTCCTGGTCTCTATCCCCCCTGGTCTCTCTCTCCATGGTCTCCGTCTCCCCTGGTCTCCCTCTACCCTGGTCTCTCACCCCTGGTCTCTCTCCCCCCCGGTCTCTCTCCCCCCTGGTCTCTCTCCCCCCTGGTCTCTCTCCCCCCTGGCCTCTCTCTCCCCTGGTCTCTCTCCCCCCTGGTCTCTCTCTCCCCTGGTCTCTCTTCCCTGGTCTCTCTCCCCCCCTTGTCTCTCTCCCCCCTGCTCTCTCTCCCCCCTGGTCTCTCTCTCCCCTGGTCTCTCTCTCCCCCTGATCTATCTCCCCTGGTCTCTCTCCCCTGGTCTCTCTCTCCCCTGGTCTCTCTCTCCCCTGGTCTCTCTCACCTGGTCTCTCTCCCCCCCTGGTCTCTCTCTCCCCTGGTCTATCTCACCCTGGTCTCTCTCTCCCCTGGCCTCTCTCTCCCCTGGTCTCTCTCCCCTGGTCTCTCTCCCCCCCTGAGCTCTCTCTCCCCTGGTCTCTCTCTCCCTGGTCTCTCTCTCCCCTGGTCTCTCCCTCCCCCTGATCTATCTCCCCTGGTCTCTCTCCCCTGGTCTCTCTCTCCCCCGGTTTCTCTCCCCTGGTCTCTCTCCCCCCTGGTCTCTCTCTCCCCTGGTCTCTCTCCCCGGTTTCTCTCCCCTGGTCTCTCTCCCCCCTGGTCTCTCTCTCCCCTGGTCTCTCCCCCCCTGGTCTCTCTCTCCCCTGGTCTCTCTCTCCCCCCTGGTGTCTCTCTCCCCTGGTCTCTCTCCCCTGGTCTCTCTCTCCCCCCTGATCTATCCCCCCTGGTCTCTCTCCCCCTGGTCTCTCTCCCTCCTGGTCTCTCTCTCCCCCCTGATCTATCCCCCCGGTCTCTCTCCCCCTGGTCTCTCTCCCCTGGTCTCTCTCCCCCCTGGTCTCTCTCCCCCCTGGTCTCTCTCTCCCCTGGCCTCTCTCCCTGGTCTCTCTCCCCTGGTCTCTCTCTCCCCCCTGATCTATCCCCCCTGGTCTCTCTCACCCCTGGTCTCTCTCTCCCCTGGTCTCTCTCCCCCTGGTCTCTCTCCCCTGGTCTCTCTCGCCCCAGCTCTCTCTCACCCCTGGTCTCTCTCTCTCCCCTCGTCTCTCTCCCCTGGTCTCTCTCCCCCCTGGCCTCTCTCCCCTGGTCTCTCCCCCCCTGGTCTCTCTCTCCCCTGGTCTCTCTCTCCCCTGGTCTCTCTCCCCCTGGTCTCTCTCTCCCCTGGTCTCTCTCCCCTGGTCTCTCTCTCCCCCCTGATCTATCCCCCCTGGTCTCTCTCCCCTGGTCTCTCTCCCCCCTGGTCTCTCTCTCCCCCCTGATCTATCCCCCTGGTCTCTCTCCCCCTGGTCTCTCTCCCCAGGTCTCTCTCCCCCCTGGTCTCTCCCCCCTGGTCTCTCTCCCCCCTGGTCTCTCTCCCCTGGTCTCTCTCCCCTGGTCTCTCTCGCCCCCCTGATCTTTCCCCCCTGGTCTCTCTCACCCCTGGTCTCTCTCTCCCCTGGTCTCTCTCCCCCCTGGTCTCTCTCCCCTGGTCTCTCTCGCCCCAGTTCTCTCTCACCCCTGGTCTCTCTCTCCCCTGGTCTCTCTCCCCTGGTCTCCCTCCCCCCTGGTCTCTCTCTCCCCTGGTCTCTCTCTCCCCTGGTCTCTCTCCCTCCTGGTATCTCTCTCCCCTGGTCTGTCTCTCCCCTGATCTCTCTCCCCTGGTCTCTCTCTCCCTGGTCTCGCTCCCCCCGGTCTCTCAATTTCAATTCAATTCAAATCGCTTTATTGGCATGACAAGATACATTTATGTTGCCAAAGCATCGAAAAACATTTATGGTTGAACACATAAACGCAGATCTATCCATACCATGTATAAACAGACATATCCCTGAGTGTTTAAATATACATTCATATAATTTGTATATTCTCTTTTTTTAGATTTTAAGGTTGTCCCTCTGTTTATAGCAAGCTGTAACAGAGTGTGCCGCTAAGGTTACACAATTTCTCTTTTCCCCTAGTAGGTATGGGAGTTTTGGGTCGTCATTCAAATTTCTGAATTCAGGGCATATTTTTGTGAATTTTGGGTAGAAATTCTCCCTTATGCCCTGATATTTTCTACAAGCTGTGAGGAAGTGCATCTCTGTCTCCACCACTCCCTGACTGCAGTGAGAGCATATCCTGTCCTCTCTTGGTAGCCTGGTCTGCCTGTGTCTGCTTTTTTCGATGGCCAGGCTATGTTCACTAACTCTGTACATTGTCAAGGTTTTTCTCAGTTTGCTATCCATTACCATGGTCAGGTAATCAGCCATGTTGTATTGTCTGTTTAGGGCCAAGTAGCAATTGAGTTTGTTTTGGGTTTTTCTTGTTTCTGCCCAATATGACAGATATTTTTCCTTTTGCTTAGTGACGATTGTGTTGGGTCGATTTCTCTGTGTTACGATGTCACTGTCCTGGGGCTGGTTATTGTTGTAGTGTTAGTAGTAACTTCACTGAGTCCCAGGACTAGTTGACTGAGGGTATTTTTCTTTATTGTCCTCTCTTGGCATTTAAGGGCTTCGTAATGATAGCAGTGGGGGTTGCTCATTTTTAGGTATTTCCAAAATTTGGTGGCTCTTTTTTGGATAGTAATTATTAATGGATATTGGCCTAGTTCTGCCCTGCATGCATTGTTTCTCTCTCCCCTGGTCTCTCCCCCCCTGGTCTCTCTCCCCCCTGGTCTCTCTCCCCCCTGGTCTCTCTCCCCTGGTCTCTCTCGCCCCTGTTCTCTCTCACCCCTTGTCTCTCTCTCCCCTGGTCACTCTCCCCCATGGTCCCTCTCTTCCCCATGGTCTCTCTCTCCACTGGTCTCTCTCTCACCTGATCACTCTCCCCTGGTCTCTCTCCCCTGGTCTCTCTCTCCCCTGGTCTCTCTCCCCCCGGTCTCTCTCCCCTGGTCTCTCTCTCCTGGTCTCTCTCTCCGCTGGCCTCTCTCTCCCCTGGTCTCTCTCTCCCCTGGTCTCTCTCCCCCCTGGTCTCTCTCCCCTGGTCTCTCTCCCCCCTGGTCTCTCTCCCCTGGTCTCTCTCTCCTATGCTCTCTCTCACCCATGGTCTCTCTCTCCCCTGGTCTCTCTCTCCCCTGGTCTCTCCCCCCTGGCCTCTCTCTCCCCTGGTCTCTCTCCCCTGGTCTCTCTCTCCGCTGGTCTCTCTCTCCCCTGATCTCTCTCTCCCCTGGTCTCTCTCTCCCCTGGTCTCTCTCCCCCCTGGTCTCTCTCTCTCCTGGTCTCTCTCTCCCCTGGTCTCTCTCCCCCCTGGTCTCTCTCCCCCCTGGTGTCTCTCTCTCCTGGTCTCTCTCTCTCCTGGTCTCTCTTTCCCCTGGTCTCTCTCTCCCCTGGTCTCTCTCCCCTGGTCTCTCTCCCCCCTGGTCTCTCTCCACTGGTCTCTCTCTCCCCTGGTCTCTCTCTCTCCTAGTCTCTCTCTCCCCTGGTTTCTCTCCCCCCTGGTCTCTCTCTCAACTGGTCTCTCTCTCCCCTTTTCTCTCTCCCCCCTGGTCTCTCTCCCCTGGCCTCTGTCTCCCCCCTGGTCTCTCTCCCTTTGTGTCTCTCTCTCCCCTGGTCTCTCTCTCCCCTGGTCTCTCTCCCCCCCTGGTCTCTCTCTCCCCTGGTCTCTCTCTCCCCTGGTCTCTCTCTCCCCTGGTCTTTCGCTCCCCTGGTCTCTCTCTCCCCTGGTCTCCCTCACCCCTGGTCTCTCTCTCCCCTGGTCTCTCTCCCCCCTGGTCTCTCTCTCCCCTGATCTCTCCCCCCTGGTCTCTCTCCCCTGGTCTCTCTCTCCCCTGGTCTCTCTCCCCCCTGGTCTCTCTCCCCCCTGGTGTCTCTCTCTCCTGGTCTATCTCTCTCCTGGTCTCTCTCTCCCCTGGTCTCTCTCTCCCCTGGGCTCTCTCCCCTGGTCTCTCTCCCCCCTGGTCTCTCTCCCCTGGTCTCTCTCTCCCCTGGTCTCACTCTCTCCTGGTCTCTCTCCCCCCTGGTCTCTCTCTCCCCTGGTCTCTCTCTCCCCTGGTCTCTCTCTCCCCTGGTCTCTCTCTCTCCTGGTCTCTCTCTCCACTGGTTTCTCTCCCCCCTGGTCTCTCTCTCACCTGGTCTCTCTCTCCCCTTGTCTCTCTCCCCCCTGGTCACTCTCCCCTGGCCTCTGTCTCCCCCCTGGTAACTCTCTCCCCTGGTGTCTCTCCCTTTGTGTCTCTCTCTCTCCTGGTCTCTCTATCCCCTGGTCTCTCTCCCCCCCTGGTCTCTCTCTCCCCTGGTCTCTCTCTTCCCTGGTCTCTCCCCCCTGGTCTCTCTCCCCCCCGGTCTCTCTCTCTCCTGGTCTCTATCCCCCCTGGTCTCTCTCTACCATGGTCTCTGTCTCCCCTGGTCTCTCTCTACCCTGGTCTCTCCCCCCTGGTCTCTCTCCCCCCCCGGTCTCTCTCCCCCCTGGTCTCTCTCCCCCCTAGTCTCTCTCCCCCCTGGCCTCTCTCTCCCCTGGTCTCTCTCCCCCCTGGTCTCTCTCTCCCCTGGTCTCTCTCCCCTGGTCTCTCTCCCCCCCTTGTCTCTCTCCCCCCTGCTCTCTCTCCCCCCTGGTCTCTCTCTCCCCTGGTCTCTCTCTCCCCCCTGATCTATCTCCCCTGGTCTCTCTCCCCTGGTCTCTCTCTCCCCTGGTCTCTCTCTCCCCTGGTCTCTCTCCCCTGGTCTCTCTCCCCCCCTGGTCTCTCTCTCCCCTGGTCTCTCTCATCTGGTCTCTCTCCCCCCCTGGTCTCTCTCTCCCCTGGTCTATCTCACCCCTGGTCTCTCTCTCCCCTGGTCTCTCTCTCCCCTGGTCTCTCTCATCTGGTCTCTCTCCCCCCCTGGTCTCTCTCTCCCCTGGTCTCTCTCCCCCCTGGTCTCTCTCTCCCCTGGTCTCTCTCTCCCCTGGTCTCTCCCTCCCCCCTGATCTATCTCCCCTGGTCTCTCTCCCCTGGTCTCTCTCTCACCCGGTTTCTCTCCCCTGGTCTCTCTCCCCCCTGGTCTCTCTCCCCCCTGGTCTCTCTCCCCCGGTTTCTCTCCCCTGGTCTCTCTCCCCCCTGGTCTCTCTCTCCCATGGTCTCTCCCCCCCTGGTCTCTCTCTCCCCTGGTCTCTCTCTCCCCTGGTCTCTCTCCCCCCTGGTCTCTCTCTCCCCTGGTCTCTCTGCCCTGGTCTCTCTCTGCCCCCTGATCTATCCCCCCTGGTCTCTCTACCCCTGGTCTCTCTCCCCCCTGGTCTCTCTCTCCCCCCTGATCTATCCCCCCTGGTCTCTCTCCCCCTGGTCTCTCTCCCCCTGGTCTCTCTCCCCGCTGATCCATCTCCCCCCTGGTCTCTCTCTCCCCTGGTCTCTCTCCCCTGGTCTCTCTCCCCTGGTCTCTCTCTCCCCCCTGATCTATCCCCCCTGGTCTCTCTCACCCCTGGTCTCTCTCTCCCCTGGTCTCTCTCCCCCCTGGTCTCTCTCCCCTGGTCTCTCTCGCCCCAGTTCTCTCTCACCCCTGGTCTCTCTCTCCCCTGGTCTCTCTCCCCTGGTCTCCCTCACCCCTGGTCTCTCTCTCCCCTGGTCTCTCTCTCCCCTGGTCTCTCTCCCTTCTGGTATCTCTCTCCCCTGGTCTCTCTCTCCCCTGATCTCTCTCCCCTGGTCTCTCTCTCCCTGGTCTCGCTCCCCCCGGTCTCTCAATTTCAATTCAATTCAAATCACTTTATTGGCATGACAAGATACATTTATGTTGCCAAAGCATCGAAAAACATTTACGGTTGAACACATAAACGCAGATCTATCCATACCGTGTATAAACAGATATATCCCTGAGTTTATAAATATACATTCATATAATTTGTATATACTCTTTTTTTAGATTTAAATGTTGTCCCTCTGTTTATGGCAAGCTGTAACAGAGTGTGCCGCTAAGGTTACACAATTTCTCTGTTCCCCTAGTAGGTATGGGTGTTTTGGGTCGTCATTCAAATTTCTGAATTCAGGGCATATTTTTGTGAATTTTGGGTAGAAATTCTCCCTTATGCCCTGATATTTTCTACAAGCTGTGAGGAAGTGCATCTCTGTCTCCACCACTCCCTGACTGCAGTGAGAGCATATCCTGTCCTCTCTTGGTAGCCGGGTCTGCCTGTGTCTGCTTTTTTCGATGGCCAGCCTATGTTCACTAACTCTGTACATTGTCAAGGTTTTTCTCAGTTTGCTATCCATTACCATGGTCAGGTAATCAGCCATGTTGTATTGTCTGTTTAGGGCCAAGTAGCAATTGAGTTTGTTTTGGGTTTTTCTTGTTTCTGCCCAATATGACAGATATTTTTCCTTTTGCTTAGTGACGATTGTGTTGGGTCGATTTCTCTGTGTTACGATGTCACTGTCCTGGGGCTGGTTATTGTTGTAGTGTTAGTAGTGACTTCACTTAGTCCCAGGACTAGTTGACTGAGGATATTTTTCTTTATGGTCCTCTCTTGGCATTTCAGGGCTTCGTAATGATAGCAGTGGGGGTTGCTCATTTTTAGGTGTTTCCAAAATTTGGTGTCTCTTTTTTGGATAGTAATTATTAATGGATATTGGCCTAGTTCTGCCCTGCATGCATTGTTTCTCTCTCCCCTGGTCTCTCCCCCCTGGTCTCTCTCCCCCCTGGTCTCTCTCCCCCCTGGTCTCTCTCCCCTGGTCTCTCTCGCCCCTGGTCTCTCTCACCCCTGGTCTCTCTCTCCCCAGGTCTCTCTCCCCCATGGTCTCTCTCTCCCCCATGGTCTCTCTCTCCACTGGTCTCTCTCTCCCCTGATCACTCTCCCCTGGTCTCTCTCCCCTGGTCTCTCTCTCCCCTGGTCTCTCTCTCCCCTGGTCTCTCTCCCCCCGATCTCTCTCCCCTGGTCTCTCTCTCCTGGTCTCACTCTCCGCTGGCCTCTCTCTCCCCTGGTCTCTCTCTCCCCTGGACTCTCTCTCCCCTGGTCTCTCTCCCCTGGTCTCTCTCCCCCCTGGTCTCTCTCCCCTGCTCTCTCTCTCCCCTGCTCTCTCTCTCCCCTGGTCTCTCTCTCCCCTGGTCTCTCTCTCCCCTGGGCTCTCCCCCCTGGCCTCTCTCTCCCCTGGTCTCTCTCCCCTGGTCTCTCTCTCCCCTGGTCTCTCTCTCCCCTGATCTGTCTCTCCCCTGGTCTCTCTCTCCCCTGGTCTCTCTCTCCCCTGGTCTCTCCCCTGGTCTCTCTCTCCCCTGGTCTCTCTCCCCCCTGGTCTCTCTCTCTCCTGGTCTCCCTCTCCCCTGGTCTCTCTCCCCCCTGGTCTCTCTCCCCCCTGGTGTCTCTCTCTCCTGGTCTCTCTCTCTCCTGGTCTCTCTCTCCCCTGGTCTCTCTCTCCCCTGGTCTCTCTCCCCTGGTCTCTCTCCCCCCTGGTGTCTCTCCCCTGGTCTCTCTCTCCCCTGGTCTCTCTCTCTCCTGGTCTCTCTCTCCCCTGGTTTCTCTCCCCCCTGGTCTCTCTCTCACCTGGTCTCTCTCTCCCCTTGTCTCTCTCCCCCCTGGTCTCTGTCCCCTGGCCTCTGTCTCCGCCCTGGTCTCTCTCTCCCCTGGTCTCTCTCCCTTTGTGTCTCTCTCTGTCCTGGTCTCTCTCTCCCCTGGTCTCTCTCCCCCCCTGGTCTCTCTCTCCCCTGGTCTCTCTCTCCCCTGGTCTCTCTCTCCCCTGGTCTTTCGCTCCCCTGGTCTCTCTCTCCCTTGGTCTCCCTCACCCCTGGTCTCTCTCTCCCCTGGTCTCTCTCCCCCCTGCTCTCTCTCTCCCCTGATCTCTCCCCCCTGGTCTCTCTCCCCTGGTCTCTCTCTCCCCTGTTCTCTCTCACCCCTGGTCTCTCTCCACCCTGGTGTCTCTCTCTCCTGGTCTCTCTCTCTCCTGGTCTCTCTCTCCGCTTGTCTCTCTCTCCCCTGGTCTCTCTCCCCTGGTCTCTCTCCGCCCTGGTCTCTCTCTCCCCTGGTCTCTCTCTCCCCTGGTCTCTCTCTCTCCTGGTCTCTCTCTCCCCTGGTTTCTCTCCCCCCTGGTCTCTCTCTCACCTGGTCTCTCTCTCCTCTTGTCTCTCTCTCCCCTGGTCTCTCTCCCCTGGCCTCTGTCTCTCCCCTGGTCTCTCTCTCCCCTGGTCTCTCTCCCTTTGTGTCTCTCTCTCTCCTGGTCTGTCTCTCCCCTGGTCTCTCTCCCCCCCTGGTCTCTCTCTCCCCTGGTCTCTCTCTCCCCTGGTCTCTCTCTCCACTGGTCTCTCTCCCCAAGTCTCTCTACCCACTGGTGTCTCTCCCCCCTTGTCTCCCTCCCCTCTGGTCTCTCTCCCCCCTGGTCTCTCTCTCCCCTGGTCTTTCGCTCCCATGGTCTCTCTCTCCCCTGGTCTCCCTCCCCCCTGCTCTCTCTCTCCCCTGGTCTCTCTCCCCCCTGGTCTCTCTCTCCCCTGGTCTCTCCCCCCTGGTCTCTGTCCCCTGGTCTCTCTCCCCCCTGGTCTCTCCCTCCCTGGTCTCTCTCCCCCCTGGTCTATCTTTCCCCTGGTCTACCTCTCCCCTGGTCTCTCTCCCCCCTGGTCTTTCTCTCCTCTGGTCTCTCTGCGCTGGTCTCTCTCTCCCCTGGTCTCTCTCTCCCCTGGTCTCTCTCCCCCCTAGTCTCTCTCTCCCCTGGTCTCTCTCTCCCCTGGTCTATCTCTCCCCTGGTCTCACTCCCCCCTGGTCTTTCTCTCCCCTGGTCTCTCTGCCCTGGTCTCTCTCTCCCCTGGTCTCTCTCTCCCCTGGTCTCTCTCTCCCCTGGTCTCTCTCTCCTCTGGTCTCTCTCTCCCCTGGTCTCTCTCCCCTGGTCTCTCTCCCCCTGGTCTCTCTGTCCCTTGGTGTCTCTCTCCCCTGGTCTCTCTCCCCCCTGGTCTCTCCCTCCCCCATTCTCTCTCCCCCCCCACCCCCAGTCATGTCCCCTGCTCCCTCTGTGCCCAGTACTTACGATCGCGCTCTCACTGCCCCTAGGAGTAGGCAGACAAGGATTGCCCGAAGCTGCATGTTGCTGCTGTCTCTCCGGATCTCCTGCCGACTGAGGCTCCAGATTTCAGACTAATCCTTAAATCAGCAGGAAAACGTCACTGGGGCAACGTTTCAACATCAGCTCTGTGCAAACTCGGGAAACACTGACTCGCCATATTTACAGAGAGCGACCTCAGATAGCTGTTGAACGAGAGAGTGAGAGAGAGAGAGAGAGAGAGAGGATCAGAGAGGAACACACAGAGACAGAGAGATGGAAAGAGAGAGCGAGAGAATGAGAGATTCAGACAGAGTGTGAGTGAGAGAGAGAGAGGAACAGAGGGAGACATAGAGAGAGGGGGAAAGAGAGAGAGAGAGGAACAGAGAGCAACATACAGAGACATGGATAGAGAGAGAGCGAGAGAATGAGACAGTCAGACAGTCAGAGAGAGAGAGATTGAGGGAGTGAGTGAAAGAGAGAGAGAGAGAGATAGAGGAACTGAGAGCAACACACAGAGTCACAGTGATGGAGAGAGAGAGTGAGAGAATGAGAGAGACAGACAGAGAGAGAGAGAGTGAGAGAGAGAGAGTGGAGAGGGAGAGAAAGGGAGAGCTGGGGAACAGATAGAGAGACACACAGTGACAGAGATAGAGAGAGAGAGATAGTGGAGAGGGAGAGATCGGGAGAGCTGGGGAACAGATAGAGAGACACACAGTGACAGCGATAGAGTGAGAGAGAGAGAGAGATAGCGGAGAGGGAGAGAACGGGAGAGCTGGGTAACAGATAGAGAGACACACAGTGACAGCGATAGAGTGAGAGAGAGAGAGAGATAGCGGAGAGGGAGAGAACGGGAGAGCTGGGTAACAGATAGAGAGACACACAGTGACAGAGATAGAGTGAGAGTGAGAGAGTCAGTGAGAGAGATAGTAGAGAGGGAGAGAAAGGGAGAGCTGGGGAACAGATAGAGAGACACACAGTGACAGCGATAGAGTGAGAGAGAGAGAGAGATAGCGGAGAGGGAGAGAACGGGAGAGCTGGGGTACAGATAGAGAGACACACAGTGACAGAGATAGAGAGTGAGAGAGAGATAGTGGAGAGGGAGAGAACGGGAGAGCTGGGGAACAGATAGAGAGACACACAGTGACAGCGATAGAGTGAGAGAGAGAGAGAGATAGTGGAGAGGGAGAGATCGGGAGAGCTGGGTAACAGATAGAGAGACACACAGTGACAGAGATAGAGTGAGAGTGAGAGAGTCAGTGAGAGAGATAGTAGAGAGGGAGAGAAAGGGAGAGCTGGGGAACAGATAGAGAGACACACAGTGACAGAGATAGAGAGAGTGAGAGAGAGAGAGAGATACTGGAGAGGGTGAGAAAGGGAGAGCTGGGGAACAGATAGAGAGGCACACAGTGACAGAGATAGAGAGAGTGAGAGAGAGAGATAGCATGGAGAGTGAGAGAGAGAGAGAAAGGGAGAGTTGGAGGAACAGAGAGAGAGGCACACAGAAACAGAGGGACAGAGAGAGAGATAGTAAGACAGAGACAGAGAGAGAGAGGAAGACATAAAAACATAAGGAATAGGAGCAGGAGTAGGCCATTTGGCCCTTCGAGCCATTCAATAAGATCATGGCTGATCTTCTACCTCAACTCCACCTTCCTGCACTATCCCCACATCCTTTGATCCCGTTAATAGCTAAAAATCTATCAATCTCTGTCTTGAATATACTCATCGACTGAGCCTCCACAGCCCTCTGGGGTAGAGAATTCCAAAGATTCACCACCCTCTGAGTGAAGACATTTCTCCTCATCTCAGTCTTAAATGGCCGACCCCTTATTCTGGGACTGTGACTCCTGGTTCTAGACTCCCCAGCCAGGGAGAAACATCCTCCCTGCATCTACCCTGTCAAGCCCTGTAAGAATCCTATGGCGGTTATTTTGGCCAAAGGGTGAAAACTGTAACTAAATGGGCGCTGTGCTAATAAAAAAGTTTGGATTGAATGTCCGGATTTAGCACGCAATTTTTGGATTAATTGATCATTATTATGATTTGAACGTGCCTGCAGGCACTGAAACAGACAACTGCAGGTGTGGAGTGTGCTGGCTGGGACGATAAGGATGGCTCAGGGACAGAGAGAGATAGAGAGCAGGAGGTATGTCCTCTACCTGCAGGAGGGAAGGAGGCCACAGAGGACATGGCTCCAGTGCCGCAAGAAGCTTAATGACTTGACGTAAGTGGTCAAGGAAAGATCCCACCTTCTCAATAAATGCACCACCATCACAACCTCAAAACACTTGTGTAGTGTATGTACCTTTAAGGGGAGAACTACTTTTTGCAGCTCCTGTATACTGTAGTACCGGCAGTGACCACACCTGTATATAAACCCTGAGTAGTGATCTGTAGAGTTAGTTCTAGAGTAACCCTCATTCAGTAAACCCCTGTTGAATCGTTCCCTGCAGTCTTGTTGTCTAGTTATTGAAGGACACAACATCAAGATACACGGATCTAACATTGGCGACGAGCAGATTCAAACCTACCCGCAACTCTGCATCACCTCCCAGGGATTCACTCCTGGAGAACAGTGGAAGAAGGCTGAGTCCAGAAGCACGGGCGTCGACCACCGGCAACCCCCCTGTCATCCAGCGGAGATTTGAACATCGCAGGGGAGGCTGTCGAGAGCCAGGCTTGGCGTTCCAGCCACGGTGGTCCAGCGAAACAGGCTAGCAACAGGTACTGCGCAGACCCTTCCCGGACAGCGGCGGCTACAGCCGACCGAAAGGCACATAAAAGGCCGAGCAGCATCGACGGGGGAGAGAGAGAGGGTAGAGTGCACAGGGCGCAGCCGGTGTTCAGGACCGAGCGGCGTCAACGGGGGAGAGAGGCGAGAGAGAGCAGAGCGCAGCCGGTGTTCAAGGGCAGGGCAGCGTCAACGGGGGAGAGAGGCGCGCAGGAAAACGGCAGCGCGCAGCCGGTGTTCAAGGGCCGAGCAGCGTCAACGGGGGAGAGAGGCGAGCAGGAAAACATGAGGTGCTGCAATTGCCATGAGGACCGCAGAGAGCAGCATTGGCAGCAGCGCAGGAGCAGTGCACGAAACCCACAGGGCGTCGCCATTTGCCACGAAGACCGCCGAGAGCGGCGTTGGCAGCAGCCTGGCAGACGCCATTTTAAGTCGCAGCGGGGAAGAAAGGAAAGCGCGGGAGACGCCATTTTAAGCCGCAGTGGGGAAGAAAGGAAAGCGCGCGAGACGCCATTTTAAGCCACTCTAACCACACCCAAAAATGCCGAAGAGTGGCAGTATCACAGCATTCGACAATGAAGTCGAAGATTGGACGACATATGTCGAACGCATAGAAGTATACTGCAAGGCGAATGAAGTGCCAGATGACAAGAAAGCGCTGGTATTGTTGAATTCAATGGGTGCAAAAACGTATGGCTTACTACGAAACCTAGTAACCCCAGAGAAGCCACTAGAAAAGGATTTTGAAAACAGTGTCAAGCCTACAGGACCACTTAAACTCCACACCGCTGCTGATAGCAGAAAGATTTAAGTTTCACAAAAGGAACCAGCATAAAGATGAAAGTAATGCAGAGTATTTAACGGAACTGCGCAAGCTATCGAAACACTACCAGTTTGGAACGGGACGACCAGATACTTTAAGGGACAAGTTTGTGTGTGGGCTTCAAAGTGAAGGAACACAGAAATGGCTTCTATCAGAAAAGGATCTTACGCTGGACAAGGCTTTCAGCATTACAGTATCACACGAAGCAGCAGCATGGGGCGCTGCAGAGATACAACAGAGACTGCAAAAATATGGCACAAATGAAATGTCATACGGAACAGTGAAGTGCTATCGTTGCAGCAGAACAACACACGACCATAATGATTGCTGGTTCAAGGACAAAGTGTGCAGACAGTGTGGAAAAGTAGGACACATAGCAAGAGTCTGCAGGTCGGGAAAGAAAACCAGCAGCAAGAAATCTCCACAGGAGAAGTACAAGAAGGTACATAAGTTGACAGAGAGTAGTTCAGACAAACAGAAAAGTGATACAGACTCCGGAAGCAAGGAGCTGGGTTGTCTGAAACTACATAATGTGATCAAAACGGAGGATCACCAAACTATCTGGGTCACGCTCAAGATAGCAGGAGTTCAAGTGAAAATTGAATTGGACACAGGATCAGCCCTAACAGTCATAAACCGAAGGGACTACAAGCGGCTATTCTCACATATATCCTTGAGAGATACAAAGATTGTCTTGAAGACATACACGGGGCAAAAAGTCTACCCCAAAGGAAAAATAAGGGTGAACGTTATATATAACGGCAAGGGAGCACCAAAAATGGACCTATATGTATTGCCAGATGGAGGACCACCACTACTAGTGCGTGGATGGATCCGGAAGATACAGCTAGATTGGCATTCCATACAAGCACTGAATGTAGATGCCAAAAAGGATGACGACGTCACACCTGGACAACTGTCAAAAATGCTAACTGACGCACAAGAAGTGTTCCAGCAGGGACTCAGAACACTAAAAGGCATAACAGCGACGATCAAAATAGAGGAAAATGCAAGCCCAAAGTTTTTAAGGCCAGACCGGTACCTTATGCAATCCGCCCAGCCGTCGAAGCAGAGCTGGAAGGTTTGGAACGTTCAGGAGTACTGTCCAAAGTGGACTGGAGCAAGTGGGCTACATCCATCGTCCCTGTAATGAAGAGGTCATTGAGTAATACGCCTGGGGAACCAAAGATGGTTCGCATCTGTGGGGACTTTAAGGTGACAGTGAAACCAATCCTTCACACTGTACAATATCCGCTTCCGTGGATTGAAGATATTATCGCCTTGCTATCTGGAGGGAAATGCTTCACTAAGATTGATCTGGCCCAGGCGTACCTGCAAATGGAGGTAGAAGAAGCCTCGAAACAGTACCTCACGATCAACACCTATAAAGGTCTCTACAAATAAAACCGGCTGGTGTTCAGGGTAGCATCAGCTCCGGCTATTTGGCAAAGGGCAATGGAACAAGTCCTGCAAGGGATTCCAGGGACCTAGTGTTATTTGGACGACATCCTGGTCACGGACGAAAATGACAGTGATCACCTCGCCAACCTGGAGCAGGTGCTCACTAGATTGAAGGAATATGGGCTCCGAACTAATCGCCAGAAATGCGAGGTTTTCCAGAAGCAGATCTCGTATTGTGGCCACGTTATTGTTAAAGAGGGGTTACATAAGTCCCCTGAAAAGATTGAGGCAGTAGTCAAGGCTCCAGCACCGGAAAATGTGTCACAACTGAGGTCGTTCCTCGGGCTGGTGAACTACTACCATAAGTTCTTGCCGAATTGTCTACTGTACTAAACCCACTGAACACCCTACTGCAAACGGGGGTACCATGGAAGTGGCATGACGAATGTAAATGAACTTTCCAGAAGAGCAAAGCATTGATCACATCAAAAGAGGTGTTGGCTCATTTCAACCCAGCACTACCAATTCGGTTGGCATGTGAAGCATCACCCTATGGCATTGGAGCGGTGCTGTCGCACAAAGTCCCGGACGGCTCGGAGAGGCCAGCAGCCTTTGCATCTCGGTCACTAACCTCAGCCGAGTGTAACTACGCCCAGATTGACAGGGAGGCCCGCAGCCTAGTGTGGGGAGTGAAAAAGTTCAATCACTATCTGCACAGGCAGAAGTTCACCTTGCCGACTGACCACCAACCACTTTTCTCCATCTTTAATCCAAAGAATGGCGTTCCGGTGATGACTGAGCAACGGCTACAAAGATGGTCCCTTTTTCTAGCGGCTCACCAATATGAAATCGAGTACAAGGGCACGAAACAGCATGGAAACGCTGATGGGCTATCACACCTGCCACTGCCTACTACGGAGCAAGCACCAGCAGTGGATCCTGTCGAAATATTTCATTCGACTATAATTGAATGCTTGCCAGTAACTAACGCTGGTATAGAGAAGGAGACCCGAAATGACCCGACACTGTCTCGGGTATATGATTTGACGGGGAAGGGATGGCCAGCACATGTCGACTCACTGTTGCCAGCATTCTCATCCAGAAGAGAACAGCTGTCAGTATGCCAGGGGACCTTGATGTGTGGACCCCGAGTGGTAATTCCACCCAAGTTAAGGGAGAGAGTGCTCAATGAGCTTCACGAAGGCCATTTGGGAGGGGTGAAAATGAAAAGCCTTGCTAGGGCTTATGTGTGGTGGCCGGGGATCGATCAGCAAATCGAGGACCTGACAAAGAGCTGCTCAGGATGCCAGAAGGTCCAAAATGCACCACCACATGCCCCTCTACACCCATGGGAGTGGCCCTCATCTCCATGGCAACGGGTGCATATTGATTTTGCTGGTCCATTCATGGACTCAATGTTTTTAATAGCCGTGGATGCGCACTCGAAATGGCCTGAGGTGATTAAAATGTCCTCCACCACCACGGAGAAAACTATTGCAGTCCTACGGACCATTTTTGCCAGGAACGGCTTAACAGAGCAGATTTGCTCTGATAACGGACCACAGTTTGTGTCCGAAGAGTTTCGAAGATTTATGAAAAGGAATGGGGTAAGGCATTATACATCCGCCCCGTATCATCCAGCCACAAATGGATTGGCTGAGAGGTTCGTACACATCTTTAAAAAAGCAGTAAAGGCCATGTGCGATGATGACATTCCACTGCAGCATAAGGTGGACAATTTCCAGTTAGCCTACAGAAATGCGACACATGCAGTCACCAACCAGGCCCCGGCCATGATGTTCTTTAAGCGAAGGTTGAGATCTCGTCTGGATTTGCTCAGACCAAATGTACGAAGAGATGTTGAGAATAAGCAATTCCAGCACATCAATGAGAAGCCGACAAGGAGCTTCAATGTAGGGCAACCAGTCTTGGCCCACGACTACCGAACAGAGAAATGGCAACCAGGAACGATATGCACACGGCAGGGGCCAGTAATGTACACAGTGGATGTTGGGGAGAACATTGTGAGACGCCATGCTGACCAGATCCTAGAGCCACGGGAACGAGTCAACCCCACGTCTCGCCCATATGTACCTGGTGATGAACCCGACGTACAGGTAGCATCTACCCCAGAAACAGTAGCATCGGAAGCGGATGAACCAACCGACGACAGGGGGCCAGAATCGCCTCCGCACCAAGAGCAAGACACTCGGGAAAGGCACTATCCAGAAAGGATCAGGAAGCCTCCCCAAAGACTGAATCTATAAATAGACTATTTTCAGCTAATGTTGCATGTTAAAAGTGTTAATTGTAATTAGTTTGATATTTAATTATTAAATGAGTGTTATGGTACTGTTAATCTAAAAGGGGAGGAATTGTAATGTATGTACCTTTAAGGGGGAGAACTACTTTTTACAGCTCCTGTATACTGTAGTACCGGCAGTGACCACACCTGTATATAAACCCTGAGTAGTGATCTGTACAGTTAGTTCTAGAGTAACCCTCATTCAATAAACACCTGTTGATCGTTCCCTGCAGTCTTGTTGTCTAATTATTGAAGGACACAACATCAAGATACACGGATCTAACAACTTGATCAATCATCTAACTATACATTAACATTCACACACCGCCACACCATTGTATCCATCACAGGCACGACTCACATCTCGCAGTTCTTCTAAGGATAAGGGGTAAGCCATTTACATAAGAACATAAGAACATAAGAAATAGGAGCAGGAGTAGGCCAATCGGCCCCTCGAGCCTGCTCCGCCATTCAATAAGATCATGGCTGATCTGATCCTAACCGCCAATCTACTATCACAGAACCATCTCCTGAATCTAACAGAATTAGACACACGAAATAGGAGCAGGATCAGGCTACACAGCCCCTGGGCCCACTCCGCTACCCACAGGGCCATAACCGATCCGAACCTAGACTCATGTCCAAATTCCTGCCTGCTCCCCGTAACCCTTAATTCCCTTTACTTCTAGGAAACTGTCTATTTCTGTTTTAAATTTATGTAATGATGTAGCTTCTACAGCTTTTTGGGGCAGCATATTCCATGGACCTACCACCCTCTGAGTGAAGTAGTTCCTCCTCATCTCAGTTTTGAAAGAGCAGCCCCTTATTCTAAGACTATGCCCCCTAGTTCTAGTTTCACCCATCATCAGGAACATTCTCCCCGCATCCACCCGATCCAACCCCTTCACAATCTTATATGTTTCAATAAGATCGCCTCTCATTCTTCTGAACTCCAATGAGTAGAGTCCCAATCTACTCAACCTCTCCTCATATGTCCATCCCCTCATCCCCGGGATTAACCGAGTGAACCTTCTTTGTACTGACTCGAGAGCAAGTATGTCTTTTCTTAAGTATGGACACCAAAACTGTACGCAGTATTCCAGGTGCGGTCTCACCAATACCTTGTACTACTGAAGCAATACCTCCCTATTTTTATATTCTATCCCCCTAGCAATGAAAGCCAACATTCCATTGGCCTTCTTAATCACTTGCTGCACCTGCATACTAAACTTTTGAGTTTCGTGCACCAGGACCCCCAGATCCCTTTGTACTTCAGTACTTTCCAGTTTCTTGCCATTAAGATAATAACTTGCTCTACGATTTTTCCTGCCAAAGTGCATAACCTCACACTTTCCAGTATTGTATTCCATCTGCCAAATCCCTGCCCACTTATTTAGCCTGTCTATGTCCCCTTGCAGGTTTTCTATGTCCTCCTCACTCACTGCTTTCCCCCCCATCTTAGTATCATCTGTAAACTTTGATATGTTACACTTGGTCCCCTCCTCCAAATCGTTAATATAGATTGTAAAGAGTTGGGGACCAACACCGACCCCTGCGGAACACCACTAGTTACTGATTGCTAGTCTGAGAATGAACCATTTATCCCAACTCTCTGCCTTCTGTTAGATAGCCAATCCTCTATCCATGCCAGAATATTACCCCCAATCCCGTGATTTTTTATCTTAAGCAATAATCTTTTGTGTGGCACCTTGTCAAATGCCTTTTGGAAGTCTAAATACATTACGTCCACTGGTTCCCCTTTATCCACCCTATATGTTACTTCCTCAAAGAACTCCAGCAAATTTGTCAAACATGACTTCCCCTTCATAAAGCCATGCTGACTTTGTCCTATTAAATTATGATTATCCAAATGTCCTGTTACTGTTTCCTTAATAATGGACTCCAAAATTTTACCTACCACAGATGTTAGGCTAACCAATCTATAGTTTCCAACCTTCTGTCTACTGCCCTTTTTAAATAAGGGTGTTACATTAGCAGTTTTCCAGTCTGCCGGGACCTTTGCCGAGTCCAGGGAGTTTTGGAAAATTATTACCAATGCATCCACAATCCCTACCGCCACTTCCCTCAAGACCCTAGGATGTAAGCCATCCGGTCCAGGTGATTTATCCGCCTTGAGTCCCATTATTTTACCGAGTACCACTTCCTCAGTGATTTTGATCGTGTTTAGCTCCTCCCCCCCTATAGCCCCCTGTTTGTCCAGTGTTGGGATATTCTTAGTGTCCTCTACTGTAAAGACTGATACAAAATATTCATTCAGTGTTTTTGTCATCTCCATATTTCCCACCATTAATTTCCCGGTCTTATCCTCTAAGGGACCAACATTTACTTTAGCCACCCTTTTTCTTTTTATATAACTATAAAGACTCTTACTATCTGTTTTTATATTTTTTGCTAATTTACTTTCATAATCTATCTTCCCTTTCTTAATTAAGCTTTTTGTTATTTTTTGCTGTCTTTTAAAGTTTTCCCAATCCTCTATCCTCCCACTAGATTTGGCTACCTTATATGCCCTTGTTTTTAGTCGAATACTATCCTTAATTTCTTTACTTAGCCACGGATGGCTGTCTTTTCTTTTGCACCCTTTTCTTCTCAGTGGAATATATATTTTTTGGAAGTTGTAAAATAACTCCTTAAATGTACACCACTGATCATGTATCGTCTTACCCTTTAATCTATTTTACCAATCCACTCTACTCAATTCCGCTCTCATACCTTCATAGTCTCCTTTATTCAAGCTTAGCATGCTTGTTTGAGTTCCAACCTTCTCACCCTCTAATTGAATATGGAATTCAACCATGTTATGGTCACTCATTCCAAGGGGATCCTTTACTAGGACATTTTTAATTAATCCTGTCTCGTTCCACAGGACCAGATCTAAGGTTGCTTGCCCCCTGGTCGGTTCAGTTACATACTGCTCAAGAAACCCATCCCTAATACACTCAATGAACTCATCCTCAAGGCAGCCCTGCCCAATTTGATTTGTCCAATTAATATGATAGTTAAAATCCCCCATAATTATAGATGTTCCCTTATTACAAGCCTCAACTATTTCCTGATTGATACTCCGTCCAACAGATTTGCAACTGTTCGGAGGCCTATAGACTACGCCCACTAGTGTTTTTTTCTCCTTATTATTCCTTATCTCCACCCAAACTGTTTCATTATCCTGATCTTTTGACCCAATACACCCACCTCCCCTTCCTTCCTGCCTGTCCTTCCTGATCGTTAAATAACCTGGTATGTTTAATTCCCAGGCATTGTCACCCTGCAGCCATGTTTCTGTAATGGCCACAAGATCATACCCATATGTAGTTATTTGTGCCATTAACTCATCTATTTTGTTACAAATGCTACGTGCATTCAGATAGAGAACTTTCAAATATGTTTTGTGACACTTAGTTCCTGCTTTTGCCCTTTTTATTACTTTACTTTTTACTCCATACCTTCTGCCCCTTCCTGACATGCTCTGGTTTTTAATTTCCCCACTGCTACCTAAGTCTATGACCTTCTCTGTTGTCATTTTTATTATTTTGCTCTCTAGGAACCTCCCCCCAATTAGTTAGTTTAAAGCCCTCTCTACAGCCCTAGTTATATGATACACCAGGACTCTAGCCCCAGCACTGGCCAAGTGAAGCCCGTCCCAACGGAACAGCTCCCTCCTGCCCCTGTACTGGTGCCAGTGACCCAGGAAGCAAAACCCATTTCTCCCACACCAGTCTTTGAGCCACGCTTTTAACCCTCTAATTTTATTTGTCCTAGCCAAATTTAGGACTGAGATGAGGAGGAATTTCTTCACCCAGAGAGTGGTGAACCTGTGGAATTCTCTACCACAGAATGCAGTTGAGGCCAATTCATTAACTATATTCAAGAAGGAGTTAGATATATTTCTTAATGCTAAGGGGATCAAGGGATATGGGGAGAAAGCAGGGACAGGGGACTGAATTTGGATGATCAGCCATGATCTCATTAAATGGCGGAGCAGGCTCGAGGGGCCGAATGGCCTACTCCTGCTCCTATCTTCTATGTTTCCATGCTTCTATGGATGAGGGTTTCAGCGGCAGATAAGTTGAGGTAAGGGCGGAGATGGGCGATATCACAAAGGTGGAAATGGGCAATCTTAGTGATAGAACGGATATGAGGTCAGAAGCTCGATCCACCTACGTGACAAGCTGTATATTGAGGGAATGGAATCCCTTACTGTTCCTGAACACCTCCAAGTTTAATTGAGGGGCTCGCCTGGCCACATGTGTACAGTCAATGATTCCCTGGTACATGGGGAATCCCGCAATCCTGTCGAATCCTAGTGCTCTCTGCCTCTAGTCTTCTCTGGAAATAAGGAATGATATATCGTCATTCCTCGCAGCATATAGAGCCACAGAGACTACCCTTATGCAGAAGCGCACAGAACATTGTGAGATGTGACTTGTATCACCTGGGGCAGCCTGGAAGGTTCTATGGGGGGGAAATTCGGTATTGCCCCGTTTGGGGCGCCATTATCGGCCATGCGCAAAGTTTAGCGCCTGGCGCTAATTATCGCCTCCGACAGCAAACTTGGCTTTTATCGCCCCTGGAGGGGATTGGAGCGCAAAATCAGGCGCTTTGCACCTGTCATAAGGTGCAAAGGCCGAGGAGCGAGGCGCTACCTCAGAGCGCTGGCGAAGCAAGGAATGCCAAATCAAAATAAACCTGCAAAGTGCTGCTCAGTGCCCAAAACTCCTTCACACAGCGTTGAATCTCTCCAGAAGCCTCTCTCTCTCTCTCTCTCGCTCTCAGAATGCGTGGTGCAAAAATGTCACCAATAAAAAAAGGCAGGAAGCGGTCACCTTTAAATAGCGCTCCCCCAGTCCCTTCCTGACTGCAAAACACTCCCCTCAACCTGTCGTTGCTATCGGCAGGTGGTAAGGCAGGGGGCGCCACTCAATATCCAGTCCAGGGCGCTACCGGGGCGTTGCGCACTCGACTGATGTCACAATCTGCCGGCGCAGGTGATCATGGCGATAGTGTTTAGCGCCACTGCAGAATGTCTAGTTAATTTCGCGAGCGGCACAAACATCGCCGCACGTGGGCGTTAGTTGCTTTGCGTCCCAATTGGCACCCATTAAGGCGCTAATGGGAGGTGCAAACAACTGAATTTTTCCCCCTAAGAGTTTAGAACTTGACAGCCACAAGTACTGGCTATGCTGCCACATCTGAGTCTTCCTTCCATGAAGCCGCAGATCTCTGTGACGACCTCCTTGGTAAAGCGCAGCCTCCTGATGCACTGGTCTGGGTTCATGTGAATGTAGGAGTGGTGCTCTCTGAAGACCCTGGGTGGATTGGACCTCCTGCTCAGAGACCTCCTTGTCCTTCTGTCCCTCTCTCCTGCAGCAGCTGGTGGTGCTCGGCCTAGCCCCATCCCCTAGGATCCATGGAGAGGACATATAAATTGGCCAGAAAAAGCAGTAAACCTGAGGATTGGGAGCAGTTTAGGATTCAGCAAAGGAGGACAAAGGGATTAATTAAGAGGGGGGAAATAGAATATGAGAGTAAGCCTGCAGTGAACATAAAAACTGACTGTAAAAGCTTCTATAGATACGTGAAGAGAAAAAGATTGGTGAAGTCAAGCATAGGTCCCTTGCAGTCAGAATCAGGGGAATTTATAATGGGGAACAAAGAAATGGCTGACCAATTAAATACATACTTTGGTTCTGTCTTCACAAAGGAGGACACAAATAACCTCCCAGAGATGTCGGGGAACATCGGGTCTAATGACAGGGAAGAACTGAAAGAAATCAGTATTTGTAGGGAAATGGTGTTAGGGAAATTGACGGGATTGAAGGCCGATAAATCCCCAGGGCCTGATAATCTACATCCTAGAAATAGTAGATGCATTGCTGGTCATCTTCCAAAATTCTTTAGACTCTGGAACAGTTCCCATGGATTGGAGGGTAGCTAATGTAACCCCACTATTCAAAAAAGGTGGTAGAGAGAAAATGGGGAATTATAGACCGGTAAGCCTGACATCGGTAGTGGGGAACATGCTAGAGTCCATTATAAAATATGTAATAGCAGAGCATTTGGAAAACAGTGACAGGATCGGACAAGGTCAACATGTATTTACAAAAGGTAAATCGTGCTTGACTAATCTGCTGGAATTTTTTGAGGATGTAACTGGTAGACTAGATAAGGGAAAACCAGTGGATGTGGTGTATTTGGACTTTCAAAAGGCTTTCGATAAGGTCCCGCATAAGAGATTAGCGTGTAAAGTTAAGGCACATGGGATTGGGGGCAAGGTATTGACTTGGATAGAGAACTGGTTGGCAGACAGGAAGCAAAGAGTTGGAATAAACGGGTCTTTTTCCAAGTGGAAGGCAGTGACTAGTGGGGTACCACAGGGATCAGTGCTAGGACCCCAGCTATTCACAATATATATTAATGATCTAGACGAGGGAACTAGATGTAATATTTCCAAGTTTGCAGACAACACAAAGCTGGGTGGGCGTGTGTGCTGTGAGGAGGATGCCGAGAAACTCCAGGATGATTTGGGCAGGTTGGATGATTGGGCAGATGCATGGCAGATGCAGTATAATGTGGATAAATGCGAGGTTATCCACTTCGGTGGCAAAAACAGGAAGGCAGATTATTATCTGAACGGCAATAGGTTGGGAAAAGGGGAAGTGCAACGAGACCTGGGTGTCCTTGTGCACCAGTCGCTGAAGGTAAGCATGCAGGTGCAGCAGGTGGTTAAGAAGGCAAATGGTATGTTGGCCTTCATAGCGAGAGGGTTTGAGTACAGGAACAAGGATGTCTTGCTGCAGTTGTACAGGGCCTTGGTGAGACCACACCTTGAGTATTGTGTGCAGTTTTGGTCGCCTTATCTGAGGAAGGATGTTCTTGCCATGGAGGGAGTGCAGCGAAGATTCACCAGACTGATACCTGGGATGGCAGGAATGACGTATGAAGAGAGATTGGGTCGATTAGGCTTATATTTGCTAGAGTTTAGAAGAATGAGAGGGGATCTCATTGAAACAAAAAATTCCAACAGGACTAGACAGACTCGATGCTGGAAGGATGTTTCCGATGGTGGGGGAGTCCAGAATCAGTGGTCACAGTCTAAAGAAAAGGGGTAAGCCATTTAGGACTGAGATGAGGAGAAATTTCTTCACCCAGACTGTGGTGAACCTGTGGAATTCTCTACCACAGAAGGCAGTTGAGGCCAATTCATTAAATATATTGAAGAAGGAGTTAGATATATTTCTTAAGGCTAAAGGGATCAAGGGATATGGGGAGAAAGCAGGGACAGGGTACTAAATTTACCAGTTACATCCTCAAAAAATTCCAGTAGATTAGTCAAGCATGATTTACCTTTTGTAAATCCGTGTTGACTTTGTCCGATCCTGTCACTGTTTTCCAAGTGCTCTGCTATTACATCTTTTATAATGGACTCTAGCATTTTCCCCACTACCCCGTTTTCTCTCTACCACCTTTTTTTAATAGTGGGGTAACATTAGCTACCCTCCAATCCATGGGAACTGTTCCAGAGTCTATCAAGTTCTGGAAGTGACTTCTATCACCTGGGGCAGCCTGGAAGGTTCTAGCAGCCTAAGAGTTTAGAACTTGACAGCCACAAGTCCTGGCTATGCTGCCACATCTGAGTCTTCCTTCCACGAGGCCGCAGATCACTGTGACAACCTCCTCGGTAAAGCGCAGCCTCCTGATGCACTGGTCTGGGTTCATGTGAATGTAGGAGCCGTGCTCTCTGAAGACCCCGAGCTTCCGGTCGCCTGTCATTTTAATTCACCGCCCCATTCCCACTCGGGCATTCCCACTTCACCGTCCTCGGCCTCTTGCATTGTTCCACGGAAGCTCAGCGTAAACTCGAGGAACAGCACCTCATCTTCCGATTAGGCACTCTACAGCCTTCCGGACTCAATATCGAGTTCAACAATTTCAGATCATAACCTCGGCCCCTATCATATTTTTATATTTTTTATCCACACTTCTGGCTTGTGCCTTTTCCTTTTGTTTTTCTCTCTCCCACATGGCAACTGTCTTTCACTCTGCCAGCGCATTTCACACTTCATTTAGAGCTATTGTTTGTTTCTTTACCTGTCCTATTACCATCTCGTCTCACCTTGAATATCTCTTAATGTCTCTTCTTTCATCCCCTCCCCCATTTCCCAGCCCTCAAACTGGCCTTTTAATCTGTTTCATTTCCTGCCTTTTTTTCTCAGTTCTGACGAAGGGTTTCGACCCGAAACGTTGACTCTGTTTCTCTCTCCACGGATGTTGCCTGGCCTGCTGAGTTTGTCCAGTGTTTTCTGTTGCTCTCTGAAGAACCTGGGTGGATTGGGCCTCCTGCTCAGAGCCCAGCTCGCCCTCCTGTCCCTCTCTCCGGCAGCAGCTGGTGCTGCTCTGCCTGGCCTCATCTCCCCCTCCAAATCTTCATGCAGACCAAGATGCCCGTGACCAAGCAATCCCTTTCTCCTGGTGCCTCCTGCAAGGTATCCAATAAGGCAGAGTGGCACAGTACTCACTCTTTTTAGGTGATGTCCTGAGAGATTAGTAGGGGGAAAAGTGTCGACAGAGTGACGTCTTGACCAAGTGTCCCCAGAAAATCTCCCAATGTGTCTCAAAAACATAGAAACGTAGAGGATAGGAGCAGGAGTAGGCCATTCAGCCCCTCGAGCCTGTTCTGCCATTCAATGTGATCATAGCTGATCATCCAAACTCAGTACCCTGTCGCTGCTTTCTCCCCATATTCCTTGATTCCTTTAGCCTTAAGAAATATATCTAACTCCTTCTTGAATATATTTAATAAGTTGGCCTCAACTGCCTTCTGTGGTAGCGAATTCCACAGGTTCACCACTCTCTGGGTGAAGAAATTCCTCCTCATCTCAGTCCTAAATGGCTTTCCCCTTATCTTTAGACTGTGACTCCTGGTTCTGGACTCTCCCGCCATCGGGAATATTCTTCCTGCATCTAGTAGTCATCTTCAAACACAGTCTGTCTCAGTGAAAACGCAGCATGGCTTTCAGTAGCGCTCAAAATACTCAGCAATGACTTGTTTACTCAGCTGGCCGCTGTTAGGAGAGGAGGTTAAGTTAAGTGCAAAATGGCGTTAAAGAGTCCTAGCAGGCAATTTAATTGTCAATCAGCCCCATTAACAATCCTCCGGGCGGCCGTTCCTAGCGCGCGCTTCGACTCCATTACCAAGATGGCATCTTGCGCTAAATGCCGGCTAAACCGGCGTGGCAGCTTCAGACCCATCTTGGCCACCTGTTTACCATCTAAAGTATTCGGCTAAAAGTGCCCCCCATATGTTTCAATGAGATCACCTCTTCTTCTATACTCCAGAGTGTATAGGTCTATTGCACTAGGCAGAGAGAGAGGGCGAGACAGTGAGAGAGGGGGACAGAGAGAGAGGGACAGAGACAGCGAGACAGAGAGAGATAGAGAGAGGGACAGAGACAGCGAGACAGAGAGAGAGAGAGGGACAGAGACAGCGAGACAGTGAGAGAGGGGGACAGAGACAGCGAGACAGAGAGAGAGAGAGAGGGACAGAGACAGCGAGACAGTGAGAGAGGGGGACAGAGACAGCGAGACAGAGAGAGAGAGAGAGAGGGACAGAGACAGCGAGACAGTGAGAGAGGGGGACAGAGACAGCGAGACAGTGCGAGAGAGAGAGAGGGACAGAGAGAGCGAGAGAGACAGAGAGAGAGGGGGACAGAGACAGCGAGACAGAGAGAGAGAGAGAGGGACAGAGACAGCGAGACAGTGCGAGAGGGGGACAGAGACAGCGAGACAGTGAGAGAGAGAGAGGGACAGAGACAACGAGAGAGACAGAGAGAGAGGGGGACAGAGACAGCGAGACAGAGAGAGAGAGAGAGGGACAGAGACAGCGAGACAGTGAGAGAGAGAGAGGGACAGAGGGGGACAGAGACAGCGAGACAGAGAGAGAGGGGGACAGAGACAGCGAGACAGAGAGAGAGAGAGAGAGGGACAGAGACAGCGAGACAGTGAGAGAGGGGGACAGAGACAGCGAGACAGTGAGAGAGAGAGGGACAGAGACAGCGAGAGAGACAGAGAGAGAGGGGGACAGAGAAAGCGAGACAGAGAGAGAGGGGGAGAGAGACAGCAAGACAGTGAGAGAGGATGACAGAGACAGCGAGACAGAGAGAGAGAGAGAGAGGGACAGAGACATGGAGACAGTGAGAGAGGGGGACAGAGACAGCGAGACAGAGAGAGAGAGGGACAGAGACAGCGAGACAGTGAGAGAGGGGGACAGAGACAGCGAGACAGAGAGAGAGGGGGACAGAGACAGCGAGACAGTGAGAGAGGGGGACAGAGAAGCGAGAGAGAGAGAGAGAGAGAGGGACAGAGAGAGAGAGAGAGAGGGACAGAGACAGAGAGAGAGGGGGACAGAGACAGCGAGGCAGTGAGAGAGAGAGAGGGACAGAGAGAGAGAGAGAGAGGGACAGAGACAGAGAGAGAGGGGGACAGAGACAGCGAGACAGAGAGAGAGAGAGAGGGACAGAGAGAGCGAGACAGTGAGAGATAGGGACAGAGACAGCGAGAGAGAGAGGGAGAGCGGGACAGAGACAGCGAGACAGTGAGAGAGGGGGACAGAGACAGCGAGACAGTGAGCGAGAGAGAGGGACAGAGAGTGCAAGAGAGACAGAGAGAGAGAGAGAGAGGGACAGAGACAGTGAGACAGAGAGAGAGAGAGAGAGGGACAGAGACAGCGAGACAGAGAGAGAGGGGGACAGAGACAGCGAGACAGTGAGAGAGGGGGACAGAGACAGCGAGACAGTGAGAGAGGGGGACAGAGACAGCGAGACAGAGAGAGAGAGAGGGGGACAGAGACAGCGAGACAGTGAGAGAGGGGGACAGAGACAGTGAGACAGAGAGAGAGAGAGAGGGGGACAGAGACAGCGAGACAGTGAGAGAGGGGGACAGAGACAGCGAGACAGTGAGAGAGGGGGACAGAGACAGCGAGACAGAGAGAGAGAGAGAGAGAGGGACAGAGACAGCGAGACAGTGAGACAGGGGGACAGAGAGAGAGGGGGACAGAGAGAGAGAGAGGGACAGAGACAGCGAGACAGAGAGAGAGAGAGGGACAGAGACAGCGAGACAGAGAGAGAGAGAGGGACAGAGACAGCGAGACAGAGAGAAAGAGAGAGAGAGGGACAGAGAGAGAGGGACAGAGAGAGTAAGACAGAGAGAGAGAGAGAGAGGGATAGAGACAGCGAGACAGAGAGAGAGAGAGAGAGAGGGACAGAGACAGTGAGACAGAGAGTGAGGGGGACAGAGAGAGAGGGGGACAGAGAGAGAGAGAGGGACAGAGACAGCGAGACAGAGAGAGAGAGAGGGACAGAGACAGCGAGACAGAGAGAGAGAGAGGGACAGAGACAGCGAGACAGAGAGAGAGAGAGAGAGAGGGACAGAGAGAGAAGGACAGAGACAGCAAGACAGAGAGAGAGAGAGAGAGGGACAGAGACAGCGAGACAGAGAGAGAGAGAGAGAGGGACAGAGACAGCAAGACAGAGAGAGAGAGAGAGAGGGACAGAGACAGCGAGACAGTGAGAGAGAGAGAGGGACTGAGACAGCGAGACAGTGAGAGAGCGGGACAGAGACAGCGAGACAGAGAGAGAGAGAGAGAGAGGGACAGAGACAGCGAGAGAGAGAGAGAGAGAGGGACAGAGACAACGAGACAGAGAGAGAGAGAGAGCAAAGCGAGTCACCGGGTCTCTGTCTCCTGGATGGAGAAGTGAAATCCCTGTTCTATGCAGACGACCTGGTTCTGCTGTCTCCCACAGAACAGGGATTACAGCAACAACTAGACCTACTCGACAAATACTGCCAAAACTGGGCTCTAACAGTAAATCTATAGAAAACCAACATCATGATTTTTCAAAAAAGGCCCAGGTGTCAGGAAAACAAATACCAGTTTACTCTCAGTGATAACATCATAGGACACACTATGAGCTACACTTACCTTGGTCTAACCATTACAGCATCAGGGAGATTCAGCATAGCAGTGAATGCACTAAAAGAAAAAGCCCGAAGAGCCCTACATGCAATAAAAAGAAAATTCTACAACATCCAAATCCCAATCAAAATCTGGCTAAAAATATTTGACAGCATAATCCTGCCCTTTGCGCTGTACGGTAGTGAAGTATGGGGCCCGCTAAATCACCATAGCTACACTAAATGGGATAAACACACAATAGAAGCCCTACATGCAGAATTTTGCCGAAGCATCCTTCGCACCCAAAGGAAAACACCAACAAATGCATGCAGAGCCGAACTAGGCAGATACCCACTGATAATAAATATCCAAAAACGAGCACTAAAATTCCTAAATCACCTCAAAACTAGCTCCCCAGACACCCTTCATTTTTAAGCCTTCCAGACCCAAGAGCTAAACCCAGAAAAGAGTCCCCTGAGTCAGCTGCTACTGAAACTAAGTACTCCTACTCAGCCGGACCCTGACCAGTCCCAGACCAACACTGCCATCCAAACACCAATCCGAGTGAACCAAATCATTAAACAATGCAAAGAAACCTACCTGGAACATTGGAACAAAATAACCAAAAGCCAAAGCAGATTAGAATGTTACCGGGCCCTAAAAAGAGAATATAAACTGCCAGACTATCTCTCGAACATCAGAGACACAAAACAGAGACAGACCCTCACCAGGTACAGACTAAGCGACCACCAACTGGCAAATGAAAAAGGGAGATACAAAAAATCCTGGCAGCTAGAGAGAATAGAATATGTGATCAATGTCTGACCGGCGAGGTTGAAACAGAAATGCATTTCCTCCTAAAATGCGAAAAATTCAACACATCAAGAAACATATTATTTAACAAGCTCAGCCAAACAACCCCAGATTTCAAGGATTTGGATGACCTGTCAAAATTAAGATTAGTCCTGGGAGAAGGAGACAGACCATACCTTGGGGCCAAATATGTAACAACATGTCACAACCTGAGGACTGTTTAAAATTAATACTGAATGTACCCAATGATGTACAAAGACTGTTTAAATTAATATTGTTTAAAAGTAATATTGTATGTACCCAACAAGGGTCAAAATTGTTTGACACCTACAGAATGTTGGAAAACTGTACTTTTTTGTTGTGTAAGCTTTGGCAATATGGTTCTCTGTAATCTTTCATGCCAATAAAGCATTTGAATTGTGAATTGTGAATTGTGAATTGAGAGAGGGACAGAGACAGCGAGACAGAAAGAGAGGGGGACAGAGACAGCGAGACAGAGAAAGAGAGAGGGGGACAGAGACAGCGAGATAGAGAGAGAGCGGAACAGAGACAGCGAGACAGAGAGAGAGAGAGAGAGAGGGACAGAGACAGCGAGAGAGAGAGAGAGAGGGACAGAGACAGCGAGACAGAGAGAGAGGGGGACAGAGACAGCGAGACAGAGAGAGAGAGAGAGAGAGGGACAGAGACAGCGAGACAGTGAGAGAGAGGGACATAGACAGTGAGACAGAGAGAGAGAGGGACAGAGACAGCGAGACAGTGAGAGAGAGAGAGAGGGACAGAGACAGCGAGACAGAGAGAGAGGGGGACAGAGACAGCGAGACAGAGAGAGAGAGAGAGGGACAGAGACAGCGAGAGAGAGAGAGGGACAGAGACAGTGAGACAGAGAGAGAGAGAGAGAGGGACAGAGACAGCGAGACAGAGAGAGAGAGAGATAGAGAGGGACAGAGACTGCGAGGCAGTGAGAGAGAGGGACATAGACAGCGAGACAGAGAGAGAGAGGGACAGAGACAGCGAGACAGTGAGAGAGGGGGACAGAGACAGCGAGGCAGTGAGAGAGAGAGGGACAGAGACAGCAAAACAGAGAGAGAGAGAGGGGGACAGAGACAGCGAGACAGAGAGAGAGAGAGGGACAGACAGAGAGGGACAGAGACAGCGAGACAGAGAGAGAGGGGGACAGAGACAGTGAGACAGTGAGAGAGAGAGAGAGAGAGAGACAGAGAGAGAGACATTAAAAAATGCAAAGAAACCTACCTGGAACATTGGAACAAAATAACCGAAAGCCAAAGCAGATTAGAATGTTACCGGGCCCTTAAAAGAGAATATAAACTGGCAGACTACCTCACGACCATCAGAGACACAAAACAGAGACAGACCCTCACCAGGTACAGACTAAGCGACCACCAACTGGAAATTGAAAAAGGCAGATACAAGAAATCCTGGCAGCCTAGAGAGAATAGAATATGCGATCAATGTCTGACCGGCGAGGTTGAAACAGAAATGCATTTCCTCCTAAAATGCGAAAAATTCAACACATCAAGAAACATATTATTCAACAAGCTAAGCCAAACAACCCCAGATTTCAAGGAATTGGATGACCTGTCAAAATTGAGATTAGTCCTAGGAGAAGGAGACAGACCATACCTTGGGGCCAAATATGTAACAACATGTCACAACCTGAGGACTGTTTAAAATTAAGACTGTTTAAAATTAATATTGAACGTACCAAATGAAGTACAAAGACTGTTTAAAATTAATATTGTTTAAAAGTAATATTGTATGTACCCAACAAATGTCAAATCGATTGACACCTACAGAATGTTGGAAAACTGTACCTTTTTGCTATGTAAGCTTTGGCAATATGGTTCTCTGTAAACTTTCATGCCAATAAAGCATTTGAATTGGAATTGGACAGCGAGACAGCGAGACAGAGAGAGAGAGCGCGAGGGACAGAGACAGCGAGACAATGAGAGAGGGGGACAGAGACAGCGAGACAGAGAGCGAGAGGGAGAGGGACAGAGACAGCGAGACAGTGAGAGACGGGGATAGAGACAGCGAGACAGAGAGAGAGAGGGACAGAGACAGCGAGACAGTGAGAGAGGGGGACAGAGACAGCGAGACAGAGAGAAAGAGGGACAGAGACAGCGAGACAGAGAGAGAGAGAGAGAGGGACAGAGGGAGAGAGACAGAGAGAGAGAGGCAGAGCGACAGTGAGAGAGGGGGACAGAGACACCGAGACAGAGAGAGAGAGAGAGAGGGACAGAGACAGTGAGACAGAGAGATAGAGAGTGACAGAGAGAGCGAGGCAGGGAGAGAGAGAGAGAGAGGGACAGAGACAGCGAGACAGAGAGAGAGAGAGAGATGGACAGAGACAGCGAGACATTACGAAGCATTGAAATGCCAAGAGAGTACCATAAAGAAGAACACCCTCAGTGAACTAGTCCTGGGACTCAGTGAAGCAACCACTAACACTACTAACAATAACCAGCCCCAGGACAGTGACATCGTAGCACAGAGAATTCGACCCAACACAATTGTCACTGAGCAAAAGGAAAAATGCCTGTCATATTGGGCAGAAACAACAAAAACCCAAAGCAAACTCAATTGCTACTTGGCCCTAAACAAACAATACAACATGGCTGAGTACCTGACCATGGTAAAGGATAACAAACTGAGAAAAACCTTGACAAGGTACAGACGTGGTGAACATAGCCTGGCGATCGAAAAAGGCAGACACAGGCAGACCAGGCTGCCAAGAGAGGACAGGATATGCTCTCACTGCAGTCAGGGAGTGGTGGAGACAGAGATGCACTTCCTCACAGCCTGTGGAAAATATCAGGGCATCAGGGAGAATTTCTACCAAAAATTCTCACAAATATGCCCTGAATTCAGAAATTTGAATGACGACCAAAAACTCCCATACCTACTAGGGGAAGAGAGAAACTGTGTAACACTAGCGGCACACTATGTTACAGCTTGCCATAAACAGAGGGCCAACCAGTTAACCTAAGAAAAGAGTATATATAAATTATGCGAATGTATATTTGGACACTCAGGGATATATCTGTTTATACACTGTATGAATAGATCTGCGTTTATGTGTTCAACCATAAATGTATTTTGATGCTTTGGCAACATAAGATGTACCTTATCATGCCAATAAAGCGATTTGAATTGAATTGATAGAGAGGGACAGAGACAGCGAGACAGTGAGAGAGGGGGACAGAGACAGCGAGACAGAGAGAGAAAGAGAGGGAAAGAGACAGCGAGACAGAGCAAGAGAGAGAGATGGACAGAGACAGCGAGACAGAGATAGAGAGAGAGAGGGACTGAGACAGCGAGACAGTGAGAGAGAGGGACAGAGACAGCGAGACAGAGAGAGAGAGAGAGAGGGACATAGACAGCGAGAGAGAGAGAGAGAGAGAGACAGAGACAGCGAGACAGAGCGAGAGAGAGAGAGGGACAGAGACAGAGAGAGAATGTTACCGGGCCCTAAAAAGAGAATATAAACTGGCAGACTACCTCACGACCATCAGAGACACAAAACAGAGACAGACCCTCACCAGGTACAGACTAAGCGACCACCAACTGGAAATTGAAAAAGGCAGATACAAGAAATCCTGGCAGCCTAGAGAGAATAGAATATGCGATCAATGTCTGGCTGGCGAGGTTGAAACAGAAATGCATTTCCTCCTAAAATGCGAAAAATTCAACACATCAAGAAACATATTATTCAACAAGCTAAGCCAAACAACCCCAGATTTCAAGGAATTGGATGATCTGTCAAAATTGAGATTAGTCCTAGGAGAAGGAGACAGACCATACCTTGGGGCCAAATATGTAACAACATGTCACAACCTGAGGACTGTTTAAAATTAAGACTGTTTAAAATTAATATTGAACGTACCAAATGAAGTACAAAGACTGTTTAAAATTAATATTGTTTAAAAGTAATATTGTATGTACCCAACAAATGTCAAATCGATTGACACCTACAGAATGTTGGAAAACTGTACCTTTTTGCTATGTAAGCTTTGGCAATATGGTTCTCTGTAAACTTTCATGCCAATAAAGCATTTTAATTGGAATTGGAATTGGAGAGAGAGAGGGACAGAGACAGTGAGACAGAGGGAGAGAGAGAGAGGGACAGAGACAGCGAGACAGTGAGAGAGGGGGACAGAGACAGCGAGACAGAGCAAGAGAGACAGAGAGGGACAGAGACAGTGAGACAGAGAGAGAGAGCCAGAGAGGGACAGAGAGAGCGAGACAGAGAGGGAGACAGAGAGGGACAGAGAGAACGAGACAGAGAGGGAGAGAGAGAGCGACCGAGAGAGAGACAGAGAGGGACAGAGAGAGCGAGACAGAGAGCGAGATACAGAGAGGGACAGAATGAGCGATACTGTGAGCGAGACAGAGAGGGCCAGAGACAGCAAGACAGAGAGAGACAGAGAGGGAGAGAGAGCGCGATACAGTGAGAGAGACAGAGAGGGAGAGAGAGAGCAAGACAGAGAGAGAGAGACAGAGAGGGACAGAGAGAGCCAGAGACAGCGAGACAGAGAGAGAGAGACAGAGAGGGACAGAGAGAGCGATACAGTGAGAGAGACAGAGAGGGATAGAGACAGCGAAACAGAGAGAGACAGAGAGGGACAGAGAGAGCGAGACAGAGAGAGAGAGACAGAGAGGGAGAGACAGAGAGAGAGAGAGACAGAGAGGGACAGAGAGAGCAATACAGAGAGAGAGAGACAGAGAGGGCCAGAGACAGCGAGACAGAGAGAGAGACAGAGAGGGACAGAGAGTGCGACTGAGAGAGAGACAGAGAGGGACAGAGAGAGTGAGACAGAGATAGAGATAGAGATGGACAGAGTGAGAGAGACAGAGATTGAGAGAGAGTGCGAGACAGAGAGAGAGACAGAGAGGGACAGAGAAAGCGAGACAGAGAGAGAGACAGAGAGGGACAGAGACAGCGATACAGAGAGAGAGAGACAGAGAGGGACAGAGACAGTGAGACAGAGAGAGAGACAGAGAGGGACAGAGACAGCGAGACAGAAAGAGAGGGGGACAGAGGCAGCGAGACAGAGAGAGAGACAGAGAGGGACAGAGGGAGCGATACAGAGAGAGAGAGACAGAGAGGGACAGAGACAGCGATACAGAGAGAGAGAGACAGAGAGGGACAGAGACAGCGAGACAGAGAGAGACAGAGAGGGACAGAGAGAGCGATACAGAGAGAGAGAGACAGAGAGAGACAGAGACAGCGAGACAGAGAGAGAGAGACAGAGAGGGACAGAGAGAGCGATGCTGGAGCAAAGCGAGTCTCCGGGTCTCTGTCTCCTGGATGGAGAAGTGAAATCCCTGTTCTATGCAGGCGACCTGGTTCTGCTGTCTCCCACAGAACAGGGATTACAGCAACAACTAGACCTACTCGACAAATACTGCCAAAATTGGGCCCTAACATTAAATCAAAAGAAAACCAACATCATGATTTTTCTAAAAAGGCCCAGGTGTCAGGAAAACAAATACCAGTTTACTCTCAGTGATACCATCATAGGACACACTATGAGCTACACTTACCTTGGTCAAACCATTACAGCATTAGGGAGCTTCAGCATAGCAGTGAATGCACTAAAAGAAAAAGCCCGAAGAGTCCTATATGCAATAAGAAGAAAATTCTACAACATCCAAATCCCAATCAAAATCCGGCTCAAAATATTTGACAGCATAATCCTGCCCATTGCGCTGTACGGTAGTGAAGTATGGGGCCTGCTCAATCACCATAGCTACACTAAATGGGATAAACACACAATAGAAGCCCTACATGCAGAATTTTGCCGAAGCATTCTTCGCACCCAAAGGAAAACACCAACAAATGCATGCAGAGCCGAACTAGACAGATACCCACTGATAATAAACATCCACAAACGAGCACTAAACTTCCTAAATCACCTCAAATCTAGCTCCCCAGACACCCTTCATTTTAAAGCCTTCCAGACCCAAGAGCTAAACCCAGAAAAGAGTCCCCTGAGTCAACTGCTACTGAAACTAAGTACTCCTACTCAGCCGGACCCTGACCAGTCCCAGACCAACACTGCCGTCCAAACACCAATCCGAGTGAACCAAATCATTAAACAATGCAAAGAAACCTACCTGGAACATTGGAACAAAATAACCAAAAGCCAAAGCAGATTAGAATGTTACCGGGCCCTAAAAAGAGAATATAAACTGGCAGAATATCTCTCGATCATCAGAGACACAAAACAGAGACAGACCCTCACCAGGTACAGACTAAGCGACCACCAACTAGCAATTGAAAAAGGAAGATACAAGAAATCCTGGCAGCCTAGAGAGAATAGAATATGTGATCAATGTCTGGCCGGCGAGGTTGAGACAGAGATGCATTTCCTCGTAAAATGCGAAAAATTCAACACAACAAGAAACATATTATTTGACAAGCTCAGCCAAACAACCCCAGATTTCAAAGAATTGGATGACCTGTCAAAATTAAGACTGGTCTTGGGAGAAGGAGACAGACCATACCTTGGTGCCAAATATGTAACAACATGTCACAACCTGAGGACTGTTTAAAATTAATACTGAATGTACCCAACGATGTTCAACGACTGTTTAAATTAATATTGTTTAAACTAATATTGTATGTACCCAACGAAGGTCAAAATTGTTTGACACCTACAGAATGTTGGAAAACTGTACTTTTTGTTATGTAAGCTTTGGCAATATAGTTCCCTGTAAACTTTCATGCCAATAAAGCATTTGAATTGAATTGAATTGAATTGATAGAGAGGGACAGAGACAGCGAGACAGAGAGAGAGAGACAGAGAGGGACAGAGAGAGCGATACAGAGAGAGAGAGACAGAGAGGGACAGAGAGAGTGAGACAGAGATAGAGATAGAGAGGGACAGAGTGAGCGAGACAGCGAGAGAGACAGAGAGGGACAGAGAGAGCGAGACAGAGAGAGAGACAGAGAGGGACAGAGAGAGCGATACAGAGAGAGAGAGACAGAGAGGGACAGAGACAGCGATAAAGAGAGAGAGAGACAGAGAGGGACAGAGACAGCAAGACAGAGAGAGAGAGACAGAGAGGGACAGAGAGAGCGATACAGAGAGAGAGAGACAGAGAGGGACAGAGAGAGCGAGACAGAGAGAGAGAGACAGAGAGGGACAGAGACAGTGAGACAGAGAGAGAGACAGAGAGGGACAGAGACAGCGAGACAGAAAGAGAGGGGGACAGAGGCAGCGAGACAGAGAGAGAGACAGAGAGGGACAGAGGGAGCGATACAGAGAGAGAGAGACAGAGAGGGACAGAGACAGCGATACAGAGAGAGAGAGACAGAGAGGGACAGAGACAGCGAGACAGAGAGAGACAGAGAGGGACAGAGAGAGCGATACAGAGAGAGAGAGACAGAGAGAGACAGAGACAGCGAGACAGAGAGAGAGAGACAGAGAGGGACAGAGAGAGCGATGCTGGAGCAAAGCGAGTCTCCGGGTCTCTGTCTCCTGGATGGAGAAGTGAAATCCCTGTTCTATGCAGGCGACCTGGTTCTGCTGTCTCCCACAGAACAGGGATTACAGCAACAACTAGACCTACTCGACAAATACTGCCAAAATTGGGCCCTAACATTAAATCAAAAGAAAATCAACATCATGATTTTTCTAAAAAGGCCCAGGTGTCAGGAAAACAAATACCAGTTTACTCTCAGTGATACCATCATAGGACACACTATGAGCTACACTTACCTTGGTCAAACCATTACAGCATTAGGGAGCTTCAGCATAGCAGTGAATGCACTAAAAGAAAAAGCCCGAAGAGTCCTATATGCAATAAAAAGAAAATTCTACAACATCCAAATCCCAATCAAAATCCGGCTCAAAATATTTGACAGCATAATCCTGCCCATTGCGCTGTACGGTAGTGAAGTATGGGGCCCGCTCAATCACCATAGCTACACTAAATGGGATAAACACACAATAGAAGCCCTACATGCAGAATTTTGCCGAAGCATTCTTCGCACCCAAAGGAAAACACCAACAAATGCATGCAGAGCCGAACTAGACAGATACCCACTGATAATAAACATCCACAAACGAGCACTAAACTTCCTAAATCACCTCAAATCTAGCTCCCCAGACACCCTTCATTTTAAAGCCTTCCAGACCCAAGAGCTAAACCCAGAAAAGAGTCCCCTGAGTCAACTGCTACTGAAACTAAGTACTCCTACTCAGCCGGACCCTGACCAGTCCCAGACCAACACTGCCGTCCAAACACCAATCCGAGTGAACCAAATCATTAAACAATGCAAAGAAACCTACCTGGAACATTGGAACAAAATAACCAAAAGCCAAAGCAGATTAGAATGTTACCGGGCCCTAAAAAGAGAATATAAACTGGCAGAATATCTCTCGATCATCAGAGACACAAAACAGAGACAGACCCTCACCAGGTACAGACTAAGCGACCACCAACTAGCAATTGAAAAAGGAAGATACAAGAAATCCTGGCAGCCTAGAGAGAATAGAATATGTGATCAATGTCTGGCCGGCGAGGTTGAGACAGAGATGCATTTCCTCGTAAAATGCGAAAAATTCAACACAACAAGAAACATATTATTTGACAAGCTCAGCCAAACAACCCCAGATTTCAAAGAATTGGATGACCTGTCAAAATTAAGACTGGTCCTGGGAGAAGGAGACAGACCATACCTTGGTGCCAAATATGTAACAACATGTCACAACCTGAGGACTGTTTAAAATTAATACTGAATGTACCCAACGATGTTCAACGACTGTTTAAATTAATATTGTTTAAACTAATATTGTATGTACCCAACGAAGGTCAAAATTGTTTGACACCTACAGAATGTTGGAAAACTGTACTTTTTGTTATGTAAGCTTTGGCAATATAGTTCCCTGTAAACTTTCATGCCAATAAAGCATTTGAATTGAATTGAATTGAATTGATAGAGAGGGACAGAGACAGCGAGACAGAGAGAGAGAGACAGAGAGGGACAGAGAGAGCGATACAGAGAGAGAGAGACAGAGAGGGACAGAGAGAGTGAGACAGAGATAGAGATAGAGAGGGACAGAGTGAGCGAGACAGCGAGAGAGACAGAGAGGGACAGAGAGAGCGAGACAGAGAGAGAGACAGAGAGGGACAGAGAGAGCGATACAGAGAGAGAGAGACAGAGAGGGACAGAGACAGCGATAAAGAGAGAGAGAGACAGAGAGGGACAGAGACAGCAAGACAGAGAGAGAGAGACAGAGAGGGACAGAGAGAGCGATACAGAGAGAGAGAGACAGAGAGGGACAGAGAGAGCGAGACAGAGAGAGAGAGACAGAGAGGGACAGAGAGAGCGAGACAGAGAGAGAGACAGAGAGGGACAGAGACAGCGAGACAGAGAGAGAGACAGAGAGGGACAGAGAGAGCGATACAGAGAGAGAGAGACAGAGAGGGACAGAGACAGCGATACAGAGAGAGAGAGACAGAGAGGGACAGAGACAGCGAGACAGAGAGAGACAGACAGAGAGGGACAGAGAGAGCGATACAGAGAGAGAGAGACAGAGAGGGACAGAGAGAGCGAGACAGAGAGAGAGAGACAGAGAGGGACAGAGACAGCGAGACAGAGAGAGAGAGACAGAGAGGGAGAGAGAGAGACAGAGAGACAGAGAGAGAGGGACAGAGAGAGAGACAGAGAGAGAGAGACAGAGAGAGAGAGAGAGGGACAGAGAGAGAGACAGAGAGAGAGAGACAGAGAGAGAGAGAGAGAGACACAGACTGGGGGAGAGAGAGAGACACAGACTGGGGGAGGGAGAGAGAGAGAGACACAGACTGGGGGAGGGAGAGAGAGAGAGAGACACAGACTGAATGAAATGAAATGCTCAAGTTCAGCAATATGGAGATGCAGGGTGCGGTACCCAAATTATTCAACATCATATTACGTTCAGGCTGTTTTCCCGATATCTGGTGCCAAGGACTAATCTCCCCCATATATAAAAGTGGAAACAAATCAGACCCAAATAACTACCGCGGCATCTGTGTCAACAGTTGTCTAGGGAAGTTATTCTGCAGTATTCTAAATAGTAGATTACTTGATTTTCTTAACAAACATAATATCCTCAGAAAAAACCAAATTGGCTTTCTTCCAAAACACCGCACCGCCGACCATATCTATACCCTTCACACCCTCATTGAAAAACATATGCACCAAACAAAAAATGGGAAAATATTCGCCTGTTTCATCGACTTCAAGAAAGCCTTTGACTCTATATGGCACGAAGGGCTCTATTATAAACTTCTTCAGTGTGGAATAGGGGGCAAAGTCTATGACCTTATTAAATCAATGTATCTGAAAAACAAATGCGGGGTCAAAATTGGAGACAAACGCACCGATTTCTTCACCCAGAGAAGAGGCGTCCGGCAGGGCTGCAATTTGAGCCCGACCCTGTTCAACATATACATAAATGAATTAGCAGACATGCTGGAGCAAAGCGAGTCACCAGGTCTCCGTCTCCTGGATGGAGAAGTGAAATCCCTGTTCTATGCGGATGACCTGGTTCTGCTGTCTCCCACAGAACAGGGATTACAGCAACAACTAGACCTACTCGGCAAATACTGCCAAAATTGGGCTCTAACAGTAAATCTAAAGAAAACCAACATCATGATTTTTCAAAAAAGGCCCAGATGTCAGGAAAACAAATACCAGTTTACCCTCAGTGATACCACTATAGGACACACTATGAGCTACACCTACCTTGGTCTAACTATTAAAGCATCAGGGAGCTTCAGCATAGCAGTGAATGCACTAAAAGAAAAAGCCCGAAGAGCCCTATATGCAATAAAAAGAAAATTCTACAACATCCAAATCCCAATCAAAATCTGGCTCAAAATATTTGACAGCATAATCCTGCCCATTGCACTGTACGGTAGTGAAGTATAGGGCCCGCTAAATCACCAAAGCTACACTAAATGGGAAAAACACACAATAGAAGCCCTACATGCAGAATTCTGCCGAAGCATCCTTCGCACCCAAAGAAAAACGCCAACAAATGCATGCAGAGCCGAACTAGGCAGATGCCCACTGATAATAAGCATCCAAAAACGAGCACTAAACTTCATAAATCCCCTCAAATCTAGCTCCCCAGACACCCTTCATTTCAAAGCCTTTCAGACCCAAGAGCTAAACCCAGAAAAGAGTCCCCTGAGTCAGCTGCTACTGAAACTAAGTACTCAGCCGGATCCTGACCAGCCCCAGACCAACACAGCCGTCCAAACACCAATCCGAGTGAACCAAATCATTAAACAATGCAAAGAAACCTACCTGGAACATTGGAACAAAATAACCGAAAGCCAAAGCAGATTAGAATGTTACCGGGCCCTAAAAAGAGAATATAAACTGGCAGACTACCTCACGACCATCAGAGACACAAAACAGAGGCAGACCCTCACCAGGTACAGACTAAGCGACGACCAACTGGAAATTGAAAAAGGCAGATACAAGAAATCCTGGCAGCCTAGAGAGAATAGAATATGCGATCAATGTCTGGCCGGCGAGATTGAAACAGAAATGCATTTCCTCCTAAAATGCGAAAAATTCAACACATCAAGAAACATATTATTCAACAAGCTAAGCCAAACAACCCCAGATTTCAAGGAATTGGATGACCTGTCAAAATTGAGATTAGTCCTGGGAGAAGGAGACAGACCATACCTTGGGGCCAAATATGTAACAACATGTCACAACCTGAGGACTGTTTAAAATTAAGACTGTTTAAAATTAATATTGAACGTACCAAATGAAGTAGAAAGACTGTTTAAAATTAATACAGAATGTTGGAAAACTGTACCTTTTAGCTATGTAAGCTTTGGCAATATGGTTCTCTGTAAACTTTCATGCCAATAAAGCATTTGAATTGGAATTGGAATTGGAATTGGAGTGACAGAAAGAGAGAGACAGAGAGAGAGGAACAGAGTGAGAGGAACAGTGAGAGACAGAGATAGAGAGAGAGGTGGAGAGAGAGATAGAGGAAAAGAGAGACAGAGATAGGAACAGAGAGAGAGAGAGACAGAGAGAGAGAGAGAGAGAGAGAGCGAGAGACAGACAGAGACAGAGAGAGACAGAGAGAGAGAGAGAAAGACAGAGAGAGACAGAGAGAGAGAGAGAAAGAGAGAGACAGAGAGAGAGAAAGACAGAGAGAGAGGCAGACACACAGACAGAGAGAGCGAGAGAGACAGAGAGAGATGCAGACACAGGCAGACCCGGCTACCAAGAGAGGACAGGCTATGCTTTCACTGCAGTCAGGGAGTGGTGGAGACAGAGCTGCACTTCCTCACAGCTTGTGGAAACTATCAGGACATAAGGGAGAATTTCTACCCAAAATTCACAAAAATATGCCCTGAATTCAAAAATTTAAATGACCACCAAAAACTCCCATATCTATTTAGGGAACAGAGAAAATGCGTAACTTTAGCGGCAAACTATGTCACAGCTTGCCATAACCAGAGGGACAACCAGTGACCATTGAATCTAAGAAAAGATTATATGCATATTATATGTGTGTATATTTATATATACAGTGATATATCTGTCTATACACTGTGGCCTAGAAATTCAGTTGGTGCCGCGCCAGGGCTTTAGCGCCGGAAATTTAGTGCCGGCGCTATGTCCCCCTGCGCGCGCCAAAAATTCAATGGTGCCACGCCCAAACGGCTGCTGGCGCTACAGGAGGGTGTCAGCGCCTCGAAATGGGCGCTGACTGCCGCATTGCGGCGCAATTCCGGCGCTGCGGCACCCGATGCGGTGCGGCAGGCTGGGGAAGTGCAGGCCTCCTCCTTCAGTTAAGGAGGAGCTGCCTGCACCCGCCCGCTGGCCGTTGAAATCTTGAAAAAAATGAGCCCGGCACCTCGGAGAAGTGCCGGGCTCGCAGGCCAGACGCATCTGTTCCGCGGGGGGGGGGGTGGAGGAGTCCGGGGAGGGAGGTGCGGACAGGCGGCCGGCGGGAAAGCGGCCGGCCGCCGCGCGACCTTAATGCGCCGGCGCTAACTCGCGTAGGACTCAGCTGAAACATCGTTAGTTGCGGCTGCCACGGGCGAGGCGGCCGCAACTCAATTTCGGCGTTGGGGCCCGTCACCACGGCAACCGGGACGCTGCGCACACCGATGACGTCATCGGTGCCGGCGCAGCGCAACCGGTCTAACGCCGATGGCAGGGCCCCACTGAATTTACAAACCGGCCATAACTCCGGCGCTCGGCCCTCCAGCGCCTCAAATGGTGCGCTAACCCTACTGAATTTTCAGCCCTGTATGTCTAGATCTGCGTTTACGTGTTCAATCATACATGTTTTTCTGTGCTTTGTCAACATAAGATGTATCTTGTCATCATGCCAATAAAGCAATTTGAATTGACTTGAATTGATAGAGGAACAGAGAGAGACACACACACAGACAGAGCGAGAGAGAGAAAGACAGAGAGAGAGAGATAGAGGAACAGAGAGAGGCAGACACACAGACAGAGAGAGAGGCAGGGAGAGACAGAGACAGAGAGAGACAGAGAGACAGAGAGAGACAGAGAGACAGAAAGAGACAGAGAGAGGCACAGAGAGAGCGAGATAAAGAGAGACAGAGAGAGAGAGAGACAGAGAGAGAGAGACAGAGAGAGAGACAGAGAGAGAGAGATAGAGGAACAGAGAGAGACAGACACACAGACAGAGAGAGAGACAGGGAGAGACAGAGAGACAGAGATGGACAGAGAGACAGAAAGAGACAGACAGAGGCACAGAGAGAGCGAGAGAAAGAGAGACAGAGAGAGAGAGAGACAGCGAGAGAGAGAGACAGAGAGAGAGACAGAGAGAGAGAGAGAGAGGAACAGAGAGAGACAGACACACAGACAGAGAGAGAGACAGGGAGAGACAGAGAGACAGAGAAAGACAGAGAAACAGAAAGAGACAGACAGAGGCACAGAGAGAGCGAGAGAAAGAGAGACAGAGAGAGAGAGAGACAGAGACAGAGACAGAGAGATAATAAACATCCAAAAACGAGCACTAAACTTCCTAAATCACCTCAAATCTAGCTCCCCAGACATCCTTCATTTTAAAGCCTTCCAGACACAAGAGCTAAACCCAGAAATGAGTCCCCTGAGTCAGCTGCTACTGAAACTAAGTACTCCTACTCAGCCAGACCCTGACCAGTCCCAGACCAACACTGCCGTCCAAACACCAATCCGAGTGAACCAAATCATTAAACAATGCAAAGAACCCCACCTGGAACACTGGAACAAAATAACCAAAAGCCAAAGCAGATTAGAATGTTACCGGGCCCTAAAAAGAGAATATAAACTGGCAGACTATCTCTCGACCATCAGAGACACAAAACAGAGACAGATCATCACCAGGTACAGACTAAGCGACCACCAACTGGCAATTGAAAAAGGAAGATACAAGAAATCCTGGCAGCCTAGAGAGAATAGATTATGTGATCAATGTCTGGCCGGCGAGGTTGAGACAGAGATGCATTTCCTCCTAAAATGCGAAAAGTTCAACACAACAAGAAACATATTATTTGACAAACTCAGCCAAACAACCCCAGATTTCAAAGAATTGGATGACCTGTCAAAATTAAGATTAGTCCTGGGAGAAGGAGACAGACCATACCTTGGTGCCAAATATGTAACAACATGTCACAACCTAAGGACTGTTTAAAATTAATACTGAATGTACCCAACGATGTTCAACGACTGTTTAAATTAATATTGTTTAAACTAATATTGTATGTACCCAACGAAGGTCAAAATTGTTTGACACCTACAGAATGTTGGAAAACTGTACTTTTTGTTATGTAAGCTTTGGCAATATGGTTCCCTGTAAACTTTCATGCCAATAAAGCATTTGAATTGAATTGAATTGAATTGAGAGAGACAGAGAGAGAGAGAGAGATAGAGGAACAGAGAGAGACAGACACACAGACAGAGAGAGAGAGACAGGGAGAGACAGAGAGACAGAGAAAGACAGAGAGACAGAAAGAGACAGACAGAGGCACAGAGAGAGCGAGAGAAAGGGAGACAGAGAGAGAGAGGGGGAGGAACAGAGAGAGAGAGAGGGAGACTTAGCTCCACTCTGCTCTGTGTCCATGGTGGAGGACTTTGGGGGAGAAATTCGGTATCGCCCCGTTTAGGGTGCAATTATCGGTCGGGTGTTATGTTTAGCGCCTGGCGTTAATTATCACCTCTATCGCCCCTGGACGTGATTGGAGCACTAAATCAGGCGCTACACACCTGTCTTAAGGCGCAAAGGCCAAGGAGCGAGGCGCTACCTCAAAGCGCTGGCGAAGCTCATGCGATGTCAGTCAGCAATGGAACACAGGCACACTGGCGCCGGCCAGTTCTTAAAGGGGAGGGTCGATCTTGCGCTCCATCCACATCCTGCTCATTGCAGCTTTGAATCTCGGCCTGGAGAGACCTGTACATCAAATCTGCTGGAACCAGTAATGGAGAGGCCCAGGGAAAGAGCTCAGCGCTTCAGCGACCGGGTCTTAGTGGTTCTGGTTGGCGCAGTGGAGTGCCGAAGATCAATACTCTACCCATAGAGTGGCAGGAGGCCATTGCCATGTAAATACAGAAGAGTCTGGAGGGAGGTGGCTCAGCACGTCTCCTCCAGGAGCCTGGTGCCGAGGACCCACACCCAATGTCGGAAGAAGTTCAATGACCTCACTCGGGTGGTCAGGGTGAGTACATGCTTTTCAATACCTCTACATCCCTCCATCTCAACCTCACTCTGTGCCGAGTGTTAAATCTCAAGAGTTTAATAACCTTGCTTGTATAACAATTAAAAGAGTACGCAGGAGACAGAGTTCAGTTAACTGCCAACACTTTCAAGAGAGTCTTCTCAACTCAATGCACTCTATTTCCCATAGCGCATTGCACATCACAACTATGGTAAGCTATGTGGGACAATTCAAATACAACATTCAAAATACATAACATCTCCTCCCCTCTTACATTAGATGTCCCAATAGAACCACAGAATTTTTAAAACACAATAACCTGGGAGTGAGGGTAGACTTCCTCCAACCATGGCTATACCCATGGGGATTGTTCTGCCCCAGATCAAGGGTAAGCCTCTGAATTGTAAGTTCAAACATATAGGGGCCCGCCGCTCTCTGGTAGGATACCGGCGGTCAACCTGGCTCTCCAGTTCATTGTCTCTCACAGGTGACGTCAACACAGGTGTAGGTGGCTGAGGTGCCTGTATACAGGTCTCCCTTGCTGATGAGATAGGGGCTGAAGTGGCTGCTTCCTCAGAAGGTGAGCCTCTCGGTGTAGAAGGCGGATGACCCACAGCGTCACCCAATGGCAGATAAACTGCTGTTGGTGGTTCAGTGGGTGTTGCTGCACTTCGTAGAAGCTGATCGGTGTGTCTCTTCCAGACAATGTCCTCAGGTGTCTGTACAGTGTAGGATACTGGACCAGTCTGTGCAATGACAGTAGCAGGAACCCACTTAGGTCCACCACTGTAGTTCTGTGCCAACACATGTTCACCTGGACTGAAGACTCTGTCTTTGGAGCGTTGTTCATGTCGCTTGCTCTGCTTGTCCTGCTGATACTGTACCACCTCTTTCACCTTTGGCAGTTTCAGCAGGTCGAAGTTGTTTCGTAGCTCTCTTTTGAGCAGTAGAGTGCCAGGTGATGCTTTTGTGGTCGCATGTGTTGTGTTCCTGTAACTCAACAGGAAACTATTCAGGCGCTGATGAAGCGTTCCCTGGCCTTGTGATGCCTTTAGAGAGTGTTTCATGGTCTGAACAAACCTCTCAGCTAGACCATTGGTCGCAGGGTGGTATGGTGCAGCCCTGATATGTTGTACGCCATTCACCTGCAGGAATGTTGCCATTTCTTGTGACTGTTCATCCACATGCATTTGCAGGTAGGCTTGACAGAGGTCGATTGTGCTAAACTTCTGGCCCCCAGCAAGTCCTGCAAACAAATCACCAATATGGGGAAGCGGATATTGCTCCACTGACAATACAGGGTTAACCGTTACTTTAAAATCTCCACATATCCTAACTCCACCCCCTTTCTTGAGCACTGGTATGATGGGCGTTGCCCATTCACTCACGCTGACTGGTTCTGGTACTCTGCTTTCAACTAGGGCTTCTAAGTCAGCCTCGACTTTTGGTCTGATGGCATAAGGTACAGGTCATGCCTTCATGAACTTGGGTTTGCTATCCTGCTTAATATGAAGCTTCACAGTAATATCTTTCATGCTACCCAGTTCTCCATTAAAGACTTCTGCATGTTTCTTTAAGATGGCGGGTAAGCCTGGACCATTGTGTGGCATCATGTAGACTGATAACCAGTCTAATTTTATTCCCTCCATCCACGAACGTCCCAGCAGGGAGGGGTAGTCTCCTTTAACTACGTAGAGTGGTAACTTCCTAGTTTGTCCATTCAACTGAACTGTGACCTCAGTGATACCTCTCACGGTTACTCTTTCACCGGTATATGTCTTTAACGCTAGGTTAGCTGGCTGAAGTGGAAGGTGCTTTAATGTCTTTTTGTAGACTGTCTCTGACATAAGAGACACTGCTGCCCCGGTATCGATCTGCATTCGCACAGGCTGCCACTCTAGCAAGGGTGAGACCCAGTAGCCATGCGAATCCCCAGCTACAGTCAGCATGTTCAGTGATAGTTCCTCCTCTGAAGTGTCACTTGCCTCTGTTTTGTCCTGTTCTACAGAGTGGACATGCTTCTTTATCTTTTGTCTGAATGTTTTTTTTCTTCCTTCCGTCTTTGACGTTTTCTCTGTGTCCTTTTTATTTCTGCATGCGCGCTGAATATGTCCCTTTTTACCACAGCTGTGGCAATCCATGTCCGCACACCAGCATGCAGACGCAAGATGCCCCGTTTTGCCACAACAGAAACATGGCCCTTGGCTCTCTGTTCTTACTTTGTGCATTTTTTCTGTTGCACCCAACTGTTGAGCTTCCTTAGTTGCCAATTCCATGGAAATACTGATTTCAATGGCCTTTTATAGAGTCAGATTAGACTCCGTTAATAGTCTCTTCTGTATGGCTTCAGTTCTCATACCACACACTAGCCTGTCTCTTATAGTATCATTTAGCAGGTCATTAAACTCACATTGCTCTGATAATACTTTTAGTGCAGCTACAAACATGGTCACTGTTTCTCCTTCTTCCTGGTTACGCCTGTGGAACCTAAACCTCTCAGCTATGACTAAGGGTTTGGGTGAAAAATGCCCTTTTAGTATGTCCACAATTTCGCTATATTGTTTAATCCCTGGTTTATCTGGATGCACTAAAGTACACAAAAGATTGAAAGCCTTTGGTCCCATCACACTTAACAATGTAGGTACTACCTTGTTCCCTCCAATGTCATTTGCTTGTGTGAAGTATTCAAATCGTTCTGTGTCTGAGCTCCATTGTTCGACATTCTCATCAAACGGTCCAATGTTACCGATTATTCCAGCCATTTTCCTTCTCTCAGGCTCCTAATTATCATTCACTAAGGATCCTTCCAATGTTGAACTCAACTAAAATCACTATCAGATATTTAGTGCTTCAATTCACAGATCGTTTCACAGTTGAATGAATGTCCTTCCCGATTTACTCACTGCTTTTCCTCCCCTTCCTCAAGTCGTTAGTACCTTATACGCCGTCTCGTCTTCCCGCCATTTCAAGCTCCTTTATCCTCGAGCCAGCCTCACTTTAATTAAATGTCCACGGCAAAAATAACAGTTTTAAACACGTAAAACCCAACAATCTTCCGCACAGCAGAGCCACGTAAGTTCAGACGTCCTTGTCGCCACTTTTGTTAAATCTCAAGAGTTTAATAACCTTGCTTGTATAACAATTAAAAGAGTACGCAGGAGACAGAGTTCAGTTCACAGCCATCACTTTCCAGAGAATCTTCTCAACCCCATGCACTCTATTTCCCATTGTGCATTGCGCATCACAACTACGGTAAGCTATGTGGGACAATTCAAATACAACATTCAAAATACACAACACCGAGGGTTTAAAAACCCCAAATGCCCAACACTCATCCAAGTGATCATCTCATAAAACACACACGCACATTCCGCACATTGCATACATTAAGGGCTATTCAACTATGGGAGGCACATCAGGCAAGCACATGGCTGCATACATTAAGGGCTATTCAACTATGGGAGGCACATCAGGCAAGCACATGGCTGCCTACATTAAGGGTTATTCAGCTATGGGAGGCATATCAGGCAAGCACATGGTTGCCTACATTAAAGGCTATTCAACTATGGGAAGCACATCAGGCAAGCACATGGCTGCATACATTAAGGGCTATTCAACTGTGGGAGGCACATCAGGCAAGCACCTGGCTGCATACACTAAGGGCTATTCAACTATGCGAGGCACATCAGGCAAGCACATGGCTGCATACATTAAGGGCTATTGAACTATGGGAGGCATATCAGGCAAGCACATGGCTGCCTACATTAAAGGCTATTCAACTATGGGAAGCACATCAGGCAAGCACATGGCTGCATACATTAAGGGCTATTCAACTGTGGGAGGCACATCAGGCAAGCACCTGGCTGCATACATTAAGGGCTATTCAACTATGCGAGGCACATCAGGCAAGTACATGGCTGCATACATTAAGGGCTATTCAACGATGGGAGCCACATCAGGCAAGCACATGTCTGCACATTCAATCAGACGCCATCCTTTTTCTTGCAGGACAAGCTACCTCATAACAGGTGCCAGCAGCAACGGATGGGTGGAGGGCCGGCTGATCTACACACACTCAGCGATTTGGAGGCGCACGTGCACAGGATCGTTGCCAGCCAGGTGGATAGGTGCCGTGGCCGCTGGAAAGGTCGACCCCCTTGGGGACAGCAATGGTATGTTCATCAGCTTTCTCTCCTCTCTCATTCCACTTGCCCCATACAAAACCAGCCTTTTACACTTTCAATCCAACTTACTAACTGTCTCCAGTCCTTGCTCCCTTACTGCCCCCTCTTTCCTGATGCTAAAGCCACTCTTGTACTTCCCTGCTTTTAGATAGTGAAGCACCAGCTGACCAGCCTGGCCCTCCAGCAACCAGTGGCAGCGACGGCCCAGGCGAGGAGGAAGAGGAAGCCGGAGCCTCAGCGCCTGCGTCTCCCGAGGGAGCCCATGCCCACGCTGGGACCACGCCTTCCCTGGAGGGGAGCAGTGGGGTAGGGCCTGATGAGGATGAAGCTCCGGGACCCAGTGGGCTGCAGCAACATTGACATGAATCAGTCATTCATGAAAGAGAGACTTATGAAATAATATTGAGCGGCCTGCGGGTGGCGCTGTCCAGGTAGAGTATAAATACTCAGGCACGGGCCCAGCTTGCTCAGGACATTCTTAACAGGAACTAGTGAAGGACACAACTAGACCTCCATGTTGTAAAACAGTTGATTAAAGCTTTGTTTTACGCTTAGACCAAGTGCCTAGTAGTTTTCTTATGTCAAACGTCATGGGGGAAGGGAAGCTCGGGGGCCATCTCCCTGGAGGGTGAGTAGGCCAGCGAGTCCTGCTGCACTGGACTCAGAGGAGGAGCACATCATCGCGGCCATGAATACCCAGGCCTTGAGCATGCACACTGAGCTGATGGGTGCAATAGAAACATAGAAGCATAGAAGATAGGAGCAGGAGGAGGCCATTCGGCCCCTCGAGCCTGCTCCGCCACTTAATGTGATCATGGCTGATCATCCAAATTCAGTACCCTGTCCCTGCTTTCTCCCCATATCCCTTGGTCCCTTTAGCCTTAAGAAATATATCCAACTCCATCTTGAATATATTTAATGAATTGGCCTCAACTGCCTTCTGTGGTAGAGAATTCCACAGGTTCACCACTCTCTGGGTGAAGAAATTCCTCCTCATCTCAGTCCTAAATGGCTTACCCCGGGGGTTGTAGCTGGTAGTCCTGCTCGTGGCTATGCCCTTCTCGAGCAGGTACTGGCGCAGCTCGTCGCTCATGAACGACGAGCCCCTGTTGCTGTGGATGTAATTGGGGAAGCCAAATATGGCGAACAGGTCGTGGAGGCACCTGATGACTGTGACGCTGGTCATGTCCGGGCAGGGGATGGCGAAGGGGAAACGAGAGTACTCGTCAATAATATTGAGGAAGTACGTGTTGCAGTCAGAGGAGGGAAGGGGCCCCTTGAAATCGATGCTGAGACATTCGAAGGGGCGGGTAGCTTTAATCAGGTGTGCCCTGTCTGGCCTATGAAAATGCGGTTTGCATTCGGCGCAGACCTGGCAGTTCCTGGTCATGGTCCTGACCTCCTCGATGGAGTAGGGCAGGTTGCGAGCTTTAATAAAGTGGAAGAACCTGGTGACCCCCGGGTGGCAGAGATCATTGTGGAGGGTCCGTAGCCTATCGACTTGTGCGTTGGCACATGTCCCATGAGATAGGGCATCTGGGGGCTCATTAAGTTTCCCAGGCCGGTATAAGATATCGTAGTTGTAGGTGGATAACTCGATCCTCCACCGCAATATCTTATCATTTTTGATTTTCCCCCTTTGTCTGTTGTTAAACATAAATGCTACTGACCGTTGGTCAGTGAGCAGGGTGAAACGTTTACCGGCCAGGTAATGCCTCCAGTGCCGCACAGCCTCCACTATCGCCTGGGCCTCCTTCTCGACTGAGGAGTGTCGAATTTCGGGGCCCTGGAGGGTCCGTGAAAAGAAGGCCATGGGTCTCCCCGCCTGGTTAAGGGTTGCGGCTAGGGCGAAGTCGGATGCATCGCTCTCCACTTGGAAAGGGATGGACTCATCCACTGCGTGCATTGTGGCCTTCGCAATGTCGTCTTTTATGAGGGTGAAGGCCGCACGGGCCTCTGCCATCAGGGGGAAGGAGGTTGACTTGATGAGGGACCGGGCTTTGTCCGCATAGTTGGGCACCCACTGGGCGTAGTAAGAGAAGAACCCTAGGCATCTCTTCAGGGCTTTTAGGCAGTGGGAGGGGGGTAGTTCCAGGAGGGGGCGCATTCAGTTGGGGTCGGGGCCGATGACTCCGTTTTCCACCACGCAGCCAAGAATAGCGAGGCGCGCGGTGCGGAAAATACATTTTTGTCTGTTGTATGTCAGATTCAGCCGTTGGGCCGTACGGAGGAATTTTTCTAGGTTGGCGTCGTGGTCCTGCCGGTCATGGCCGCAGATGGTGACGTTGTCTAGATAGGGGAAGGTGGCCTGCAGCGCGTTCTGGTCAACCATCCGGTCCATCTCCCTTTGGAAGACCGAGACCCCGTTGGTGACGCCGAAGGGGACTCGGAGGAAGTGGTAGAGGCGACCGTCAGCCTCGAAGGCCGTGTACTGGCGGTCCTCAGGCCTGATGGGGAGCTGGTGGTATGCCGGCTTCAGATCAATCATCGAGAATACCCGGTATTGTGCTATCTGGTTGACCATGTCAGATATGCGGGGAAGTGGGTATGCATCTAATTGTGTGTATCGATTGATCGTCTGGCGGTAATCAATAACCAGGCGCTGTTTTTCGCCGGTCTTTACTACCACCACTTGGGCTCGCCATGGGCTGGTGCTGCCCTCGATAATCCCTTCCCTCAGGAGTCTTTGTACTTCTGATTTAATAAAGCTCCTATCCCCGGCACTGTACCGCCTGCTTTTAGTAGCAATTGGCTTGCAGTCTTTGGCGAGATTAGCGAACAACGGGGGGGTTTTGACCTTCAGGGTGGACATGCTGCATACTTTGCGCGGCGCCGTGTTTAAATTCTGCTGGCTGCAGACTGTAAGTGGGGGCAGGGGCCCGCCATATGCCATCGTGACGCTCTCCAGATGGCACTGGAAGTCTAATCCTAGCAGTACGGGAGCGCAGAGCTGTGGCAGGATGAGGAATTTAAACTCTCTGTACTCCACGCCATTCACTGTCAGAGTCACTACACAGTAGCCGCCGACGTCCGCCGTATGGGACTTTGAGGCCATAAAGACCTGGTGGTGAGTGCGCATAACCAATAGGGAGTAGTGTCGCACCGTGTCGGGGTGGATGAAGCTCTCCGTGCTTCCGCAGTCGAAAAGGCAATTTGTGGCATGGCCATTTATCTTTACGTTCATCATGGACCTGGCTAGTTGATGGGGCCTAGATTGGTCCAGGGTGATGGAGGCCATTGTCGAGGTCGGTGGGTCGCTGTAGTTTTCGCCCGCGCCGAGGGCCTGGTCCCGAGATGGTGTCCAAGATGGTGGCTCCCCCTCGGCTGGTGGTGTCCAAAATGGCGGCCCGCACGGCTCACACGTGGTTGGTGGGGTCCAAAATGGCGGCCTGTACGGCTCACACGCGGCGCTGCTGGAATTGGGGGTCGGTTTCGCATTGCACACTCTCGCGTAGTGGCCTTTCTTGCTGCATTTGGAACAGGTCGCGTCCCTTGCTGGGCATTGCTGTCTGGGGTGCTTGGCCTGGCCGCAGAAGTAGCATTTCTGGCCTCTGGTCATTGCAGCTGTAGTTGGCCTGCTGGCGGCTTGTGGCCTTACCGGGTCCCATGATGGCTGCTCCCGTGGCATCCATGTGGTCATCCGGTCAGGGGGGTAGGCGTCCATGCTCTGGAGGGCCACGTCTAATGAGTTAGCGAGGGCCACCGTCTTCTGCAGGTCGAGCCCCTTCTGTTCCAGCAGCCTCTGCCGTGTATAGTTGGACCTGATGCCGGCTACGTAGGCGTCTCGAATCAGGTCTTCCGTGCATTCCTTGGTCGTCACCGCTTTGCAATTACAGTCCCGGCCGAGGACTCTCAGTGCCAGTAAATATTCAGCGCCCGATTCCCCGGGGCGCTGTTTTCGGGTAGCCAGGAGGTGTCTGGCGTAGACCTCATTAACAGGCCTCACGTATTGTTCCATTAGAGTCGCGATGGTGGCCGCGTAAGTAGTGGCATCTCGGATGATCAAGTAGACTCAGTGGCTCACCCGTGAGTTCAAGACAAGCCGTTTCGCGTCATCTGTAGTGACAGTAGTGCTGGAGACCTCCAGGAAGGCTTCGAAACAGCTCAGCCAGTGTTCAAAGTTATTGGCTGCATCTGCTGCTTGAGGATCCAGGTCTAAACGTTCCGGCTTCAAGATTTGCTCCATGTTGAAAATTAGTCAATAAAATTGATGCGCTATCAATAATACCAAAGACTACGAGATGGACTTATCTGAAGTAGGCTTTTATTGACTAAGAACTAGACCATGCCTCTGCTAGTGAATCCATCCTAAGAGCTCCCGGGGGAAGGGTGGTGAGTCACCTTTATACTCGGGCTTAGGGGTGGAGCCAGGGGCTGAGACATGCCTGGACTTGTACAGGGTTAACAGTGGTTTACCACACAGGCATGTACAGGTTAACAGTGGTTTACCACACAGAATAACAGAAAAGTGATACAGACTCCGGAAGCAAGGAGCTGGGTTGTCTGAAACTACATAATGTGATCAAAACGGAGGATCACCAAACTATCTGTGTCACGCTCAAGATAGCAGGAGTCCAAGTGAAAATGGAATTGGACAGAGGATCAGCTCTAACAGTCATAAACCGAAGGGACTACAAGCGGCTATTCTCACATATACCCTTGAGAGATACAAAAATTGTCTTGAAGATGTACACGGGGCAAAAAGTCTACCCCAAAGCAAAAATAAGGGTGAATGTTATATATAACGGCAAGGAAACACCAAAAATGGACCCATATGTATTGCCAGATGGAGGACCACCACTACTAGGACGTGAATGGATCCGGAAGATACAGCTAGATTGGCATTCCATATAAGCACTGACTGTAGATGCCAAAAAGGATGACGACGTCACACCTGGACGACTGTCAAAAATGCTAACTGACGCACAAGAAGTGTTCCAGCAGGGACTCGGAACACTAAAAGGCATAACAGCAACGATCAAAATAGAGGAAAATGCAAGCCCAAAGTTTTTTAAGGCCAGACCGGTACCTTATGCGAGCCGCCCAGCCGTCGAAGCAGAGCTGGAAGGTTTGGAACGTTCAGGAGTACTGTCCAAAGTGGACTGGAGCGAGTGGGCTACACCCATCGTTCCTGTAATGAAGAGGTCATTGAGTAATACGCCTGGGGAACCAAAGAAGGTTTGCATCTGTGGGGACTTTAAGGTGACAGTGAACCCAGTCCTTCACACTGTACAATATCCGCTTCCGCGGATTCAAGATATTTTCGCCTCACTATCTGGAGGGAAACGCTTCACTAAGATTGATCTGGCCCAGGCGTACCTGCAAATGGAGGTAGAAGAAGCCTCGAAACAATACCTCACGATCAACATTCATAAAGGTCTCTACCAATACAACCGGCTGGTGTTCGGGGTAGCATCAGCTCCGGCTATTTGGCAAAGGGCAATGGAACAAGTCATGCAAGGGATTCCAGGGACCCAGTGTTATTTGGACGACATCCTGATCACGGGCGAAAATGACAGTGATCACCTCGCCAACCTGGAGCAGGTTCTCACTTGATTGAAGGAATAAGGGCTCCGAGCTAATCGCCACAAATGCGAGTTTTTCCAGAAGCAGATCTCGTATTGTGGCCACGTTATTGATAAAGAGGGGTTACATAAGTCCCCTGAAAAGATTGAGGCAGTAGTCAAGGCTCCAGCATCGGAAAATGTGTCACAACTGAGGTCATTCCTCGGGCTGGTGAACTACTACCATAAGTTCTTGCCGTATTTGTCTACCGTACTACACCCACTGAACACCCTACTGCAAACGGAGGTACCATGGAAGTGGAGTGACGAATGTAAACTAGCTTTCCAGAAGAGCAAAGCATTGATCACATCAAAAGAGGTGTTGGCTCATTTCAAACCAGCACTATCAATTCGGTTGGCGTGTGATGCATCACCCTATGGCATTGGAGCGGTGCTGTCGCACAAATTCCCGGACGGCTCGGAGAGGCCAGTAGCCTTTGCGTCTCGGTCACTAACCTCAGCCGAGCGTAACTACGCCCAGATTGACAGGGAGGCCCTCAGCCTAGTGTGGGGAGTGAAAAAGTTCAATCACTATCTGCACGGGCAGAAGTTCACCTTGCTGACTGACCACCAACCACTTGTCTCCATCTTTAATCCAAAGAAGGGCGTTCCGGTGATGACTGTGCAACGGCTACAAAGATGGTCCCTTTTTCTAGGGGCGCACCAATATGAAATAGAGTATAAGGGCACGAAACAGCATGGAAATGCTGATGGGCTATCATGCCTGCCACTGCCTACTGCGGAGGAAGCACCAGCAGTGGACCCTGTCGAAATATTTCATTCGACTATAATTGAATGCTTGCCAGTAACTAACGCTGGTATAGAGAAGGAGACCCGAAATGACCCGACACTGTCTCGGGTATATGATTTGACGGTGAAGGGATGGCCAGCACATGGCGACTCACTGTTGCCAGCATTCTAATCCAGAAGAGAACAGCTGTCAGTATGCCAGGAGACCTTGATGTGTGGATCCCGAGTGGTAATTCCACCCAAGTTAAGGGAGAGAGTGCTCAATGAGCTTCACGAAGGTCATCTGGGAGGGGTGAAAATGAAAAGCCTTGCTAGGGCTAATGTGTGGTAGCCGGGGATCGATCAGCAAATCGAGGACCTGACAAAGAGCTGCTCAGGATGCCAGAAGGTCCAAAATGCACCACCACATGCCTCTCTACACCCATGGGAGTGTCCCTCATCTCCATGGCAACGGGTGCATATTGATTTTGCTGGTCCATTCATGGACTCAATGTTACTAATAGCCGTGGATGCACACTCGAAATGGCCTGAGGTGATCAGAATGTCCTCCACCACCACGGAGAAAGCTATTGCAGTCCTACGGACCATTTTTGCCAGGAACGGCTTGACAGAGCAGACTTGCTCTGATAACGGACCACAGTTTGTGTCCGAAGAATTTTGAAAATTTATGAAAAGGAATGGGGTAAGGCATTGTACATCCGCCCCGTATCATCCAGCCACAAATGGATTGGCTGAGAGGTTCGTACAAACCTTTAAAAAAGCAGTAAAGGCCATGTGCGATGACGGCATTCCACTGCAGCACAAGGTGAACAATTTCCTGTTCGCCTACAGAAATGCGACACATGCAGTCACCAACCAGACCCCAGCCATGATGTTCTTTAAGCGAAGGTTGAGATCTCGTCTGGATTTGCTCAGACCAAATGTACGAAGAGATGTTGAGAATAAGCAATTCCAGCACATCAATGAGAAGCCGACAAGAAGCTTCAATGTAGGGCAACCAGTCTTGGCCCGTGACTACCGAACAGAGAAATGGCAACCAGGAACGATATGCACACGGCAGGGGCCAGTAATGTACACAGTGGATGTTGGGGAGAACATTGTGAGACACCATGCTGACCAGATCCTAGAGTCACAGGAACGAGTCAACCCCATGTCTTGGCCTTACGTACCTGGTGAGGAACCCGACGTACATGTCGCATCTACCCCAGAAACAGTAGCATCGGAAGCTGATGAACCAACCGACGACAGGGGGCCAGAATCGCCTCCGCGCCAAGAGCAAGACACTCGGGAAAGGCGCTATCCAGAAAGGATCAGGAAGCCTCCCCAAAGACTGAATTTATAAATAGACTATTTTCAGTTAATGTTGCATGTTAAAAGTGTTAATTGTAATTAGTTGATATTTAATTGTTAAATGAGTGGTATGGTACTGTTAATCTAAAAGGGGAGGAATTGTAATGTATGTACCTTTAAGGGGAGAACTACTTTTTAGAGCTCCTGTATACTGTAGTACCGGCAGTGACCACACCTGTATATAACCCTGAGTAGGGATCTGTCTAGTTAGTTCCAGAGTAACCCTCATTCAGTAAACACCTGTTGAATCATTCCCTGCAGTCTCTTGTCTAATTATTGAAGGACACAACATCAAGATACACGGATCTAACAGATGTCACGCAAGCACTGACTGCTGCCATCCTCGCTGGGTCACCCACAGTCCCCCGGGGATCTCACGGCGCCACAGCAGGCCAGCAATCTGTGCTCGAGCAGATTGCTCTGGATGCTGAGGTGCTGCCCCGGGGGAGTGCCAGTGTGTCGGTCAAGCAGGGAGGTGCTGTCCTCTCGCAGGATGGCAGCATTCCTGCTCCCACCATTGCCACTTCTCCATTGCACGTGTCACGGCCTGCGACACAGCCAGCCCAGACTGCTGCCGCCCATGCAGAGTTGGTGCAGTCTGCAGCCGGGCCTTCCAGACCCAGAGCTGGTCGAGGGCGTCCTTCAAGGGCATCTGTAGTCTCTGCATCTGACATTCAGCTGCCTTCCGCCAGCCTTGCTGCAACCACTGGGGCCCCATTACAGAGGAGCAGTAGGGTGGGAAGGGGAGATTAGGCTTATATTCGCCAGAGTTTAGAAGAATGAGAGGGGATCTAATTGAAACTAATAGAATTCTAACAGGACTAGACAGACTAGATGCAGGAAGGATGTTCCCGATGGTGGGGGAGTCCAGAACCAGGGGTCACAGTCTAAGGATAAGGGGTAAGCCATTTAGGACAGAGATGAGGAGGAATTTCTTCACCCAGAGAGTGGTGAACCTGTGGAATTCACTACCACACAAGGCAGTTGAGGCCAATTCATTAAATATATTCAAGAAGGAGTTAGATATATTTCTTAAGGCTAAAGGGATCAAGGGATATGGGGAGAAGGCAGGGACAGGGTACTGAATTTGGATGATCAGCCATGAACTCATTGAATGGCGGAGCAGGCTCGAGGGGCCGAATGGCCTACTCCTGCTCCTATCTTCTGTGTTTCTTTGTTTCTATGAAGTGCGCAGGGCAGCAATGATTCCAAAGGACCAAAATGTAAATTTAGAATACAACAACTTTTTCTTTAACAAAGTCTGTGTGTGTCATTTATTCAGGGCAAACAATTCGAAACCAACACAACAAATCATGTATTAACAGAACTGGTTCTCACAAGGTGGAGATAAACGGCAAAACAGTAAACAAATGTAATCACACGACCCTCGACCTTTACTACAAACATTCCCACCATTTATTTAGCCCTCCTACTGTTTGCCCTTGGAGGGTGATCTCCCTCCCCTGCGCACTTCATAGAAACATAGAAGCATAGAAGATAGGAGCAGGAGTAGGCCATTCGGCCCCTCGAGCCGGTTCCGCCATTTAATGAGATCATGGCTGATCATCCAAATTCAGTACCCTGTCCCTGACTTCTCTCCATATCCCTTGATCCCTTCAGCCTCAAGAAATATATCTAACTCCTTTTTGAACATATTTAATGAATTGGCATCAATTGCCTTGTGTGATAGAGAATTCCACAGGTTCACCACTCTCTGGGTGAAGAAATTCCTCCTCATCTCTGTCGTAAATGGCTTACCCCTTATCCTTAGACTGTGACCCCTGGTTCTGGACTCCCCGACCATCGGGAACATCCTTCCTGTATCTAGTCTGTCTAGTCCTGTTAGAATTTTATATGTTTCAATGAGATCCCCTCTCATTCTTCTAAACTCCAGTGAATATAAGCCCAATCGACCCAATCTCTCCTCATACATCATTCCTGCCATCCCAGGTATCAGTCTGGTGAATCTTCGCTGCACTCCCTCCATGGCAAGATCATCCTTCCTCAGGTAAGGCGACCAAAACTGCATACAATACAGGGCTTTTGTCGCCTCCCGGATACAACAATGGACAGCAAACTGGGAAATATTGGCGATGTCCCCAGTAGATGCTTCGAAGGAGCCGCTGTCATAAAAATTCAGAGCCACTCTCACCTTCACTGCCAGCGACAGAGACGTCCTGGTCCTCAGTTGAGGCTGCAGATCTGGTTGCAGCAGGTGGCAGAGCTCAGTGACCACCTCCTTGCTGAAGCGCAGCCTGGGCAAACACTGCTCCTCAGACAAATGAATGTAGGAGAATTGTTCCCGGAATACCCTGGGAGGGTAAGGTGTCCTGTGCAGAGGCCTGTTGGCCCTCCTCCCTCTGGCAATGATTGCCACTCTCTCTCTGCATCTCTGCTGCCTCCGAAGTTTGCAGATGACACAAAGCTGGGTGGGCGTGTGTGCTGTGAGGAGGATGCCAAGAAACTACAGGATGATTTGGACAGGTTAGGTGATTGGGCAGAAAGATGGCAGATGCAGTATAATGTGGATAAATGCGAGGTTATCCACTTTGGTGGCAAAAACAGGAAGGCAGATTATTATCTGAACGGCAATAGAGTGGGAGAAGGGGAAGTGCAATGAGACCTGGGTGTCCTTGTGCACCAGTCGCTGAAGGTAAGCATGCAGGTGCAGCAGGCGGTTAAGAAGGCAAATGGTATGTTGGCCTTCGTAGCGAGATGGTTTGAGTACAGGAACAAGGATGTCTTGCTACAGTTGTACAGGGCCTGGGTGAGACCACACCTTGAGTATTGTGTGCAGTTTTGGTCACCTTATCTGAGGAAGGATGTTCTTGCCATGGAGGGAGTGCAGCGAAGATTCACCAGGCTGATACCTGGGATGGCAGGAATGACGTATGAGGAGAGACTGGGTCGATTGGGCTTGTATTCGCTGGAGTTCAGAAGAATGAGAGGGGATCTCATTGAAACTTATAAAATTCTAACAGGGCTGGACATACTAGATGCAGGAAGGATGTTCCCGATGGTAGGGTTGTCCAGAACCAGGGGTCACAGTCTAAGGATAAGGGGTAAGCCATTTAGGACAGAGATGAGGAGGAATTTCTTCACCCACAGAGTGGTGAACCTGTGGAATTCTCTACCACAGAAGGCAGTTGAGGCCAATTCAGTAACTATATTCAAGAAGGAGTTAGATATAGTTCTTAAGGCTAAAGGGATCAAGGGATATGGGGAGAAAGCAGGGTCCGGGTACTGAACTTGGATGATCAGCCATGATCGCATTGAATGGTGGAGCAGGCTCGAGGGGCCGAATGGCCTACTCCTGCTCCTACCTTCTATGTTTCTGTCATTCTGCAGGTGCAGGACGGTGCTCCGAATCAGTGCAGGACGGCGCTCCGAATCAGTGCAGGACGGCGCTCCGAATCAGTGCAGCCCCCACAGTCTCTTCTAAATTGATGCAATGAAGGTCAAATCAAAATAAACCTGCAAAGTGCTGCTCAGTAGCCAAAACTCCTTCACACAGCGTTGAACCTCTGCAGAAGTCTCTCTCTCTCTCTCTCTCAGAATGCGTGGTGCAAAAATTTTGCCGACAAAAAAAGGCAGGAAGGGGCCGCCCTTAATTAGTGCTCCCCCAGCCCCTTCCTGATTGCAAAACGCTCCCCTCAACCTGTCATTGCTAGCGGCAGGCGGTAAGGCAGGGGGTGCCACTCAATATCCGGTCCGGGGCATTACCGGGGCGTTGCACACTCAACTGACGGCACTATCTGCCGTCGCAGAAGATCATGGCGGTAGTCTTTAGTGCCGCCGCAAAATGTCTGGTCAATCAACCGAATTTTTCTCCCTTTGAATTTAATTTGAATCCTGTCACTTCTCAGTGCTGATAAATGGGAAAGCAGTCACGAGGCCGAAGCTTGAACCACAGTTCTGTTCCAGAGCATGGGCTGGTGGCCGGGGGTGGGGATCGGGGATTGTACACATTCACCCGGTCTCAGGTTATCATCTGTAAACATTTACTCAGCAAACAGGAGATCGAAAACAATTGGGTCATCAACCTTTGCCCAAACACAGAGCAGGAGAGGCCCAGGCTCCATTCCCGGCCTGTGCTAAATTAGCCTGATCTCACACCCGGTGTGGTACTGAGCCCCACACACACACACAGAGCAGGAAAGGCCCAGGCTCCATTCCCGGCCTGTGCTAAATTAGCCTGATCTCACACCCAGTGTGGTACTGAGCCCCACACACACACACAGAGCAGGAAAGGCCCAGGCTCCATCCCCGGCCTGTGCTGAGTTAGCCTGATCTCACACCCGGTGTGGTACTGAGCCCCACACACAGAGCAGGAGAGGCCCAGGCGCCATCCCCGGCCTGTGCTAAATTAGCCTGATCTCACACCCAGTGTGGTAGTGAGCCCCACGCACACACACAGAGCAGGAGAGGCCCAGGCTCCATTCCCGGCCTGTGCTAAATTAGCCTGATCTCACACCCGGTGTGGTACTGAGCCCCACACACACACAGAGCAGGAGAGGCCCAGGCTCCATTCCCGGCCTGTGCTAAATTAGCCTGATCTCACACCCAGTGTGGCACTGAGCCCCACACACACACAGAGCAGGAGAGGCCCAGGCTCCATCCCCGGCCTGTGCTGAGTTAGCCTGATCTCACACCCAGTGTGGTACTGAGCCCCACACACACAGAGCAGGAAAGACCCAGGCTCCATCCCCGGCCTGTGCTGAGTTAGCCTGACCTCACACCCAGTGTGTTGTACTGAGCCCCATACACAGACACAGAACAGGAAAGGCCCAGGCTACATTCCCGGCCTGTGCTGAGTTAGCCTGATCTCACACCCGGTGTGGTACTGAGCCCCACACACACACAGAGCAGGAGAGGCCCAGGCTCCATCCCCGGCCTGTGCTGAGTTAGCCTGATCTCACACCCGGTGTGGTACTGAGCTTCACACACACACACAGAGCAGGAGAGGCCCAACCTCCAGCCCCAGCCTATTGTCTCTCTCCACCTTTCTGCTAACTCTCCCCTTGAGCTGTCAGATATTAAGTCAGCAGACACAGATTGGAAGGTGAAAGAGTTTATTAAACGGAATAATATCGAGAACATTAACTGGTATCAAATGGATTAGCAGCAAGAGTTTGACAGTGAAATAATTTATTATCATCATGTTCCTGTGTAGGAGGCTCGGAGACAGAATGGCCCCCTTGTAGGAGTCTTTGCACTCCTAACAAAGAATCTATAACTTGCTGGAAGTTAACAAACTGAATTTATTGTCTAAGAACTTTACAAAACAAGAAACTACAGGAGAAGCTCAAAACAGGTCTTTTCTCTTTCAATCCACACGAGGACTGGCTGGCCCCGTCCTCTACCTCTGACGTCATGATGTCATCATGTTTCCCGCCGAAGGGGATGTCACGTGACCCACATGATGACGTCATCGCGTCAGATCGCGATGTTGTCGATCTAGCTCTGTTTAACCAGAGCCAACTTGAAAGGTAATAACATTGGTTACAGACAATTAATGCTAGAGGTAATAACATTGGTTACAGACAATTATGTAAGTCACTGTAAGAGTCTCTTAGTGGTTTTGCCACATACGCCCCCCCAGAATTGTCTTTAACGAAAAGAGTCAATCGCTGAGGAGGTCGGACAAGTCTGTTGGACCGACTACGAAATTCCCGGAGGGGAAAATGCTGAGCAGGCGGCGAACTGGTGGGCAGCACGGCGTTGTCAGGTGTGGTGGTGGCCGGCGGCCAGCCGCGGCGTGGAGACTGCGCCAGCTCGATCGGTCGTTCGAGGTCCAGGTGCGCAGGCTTGAGGCAATCGACAGAGATGTGATCCGGTTTGCCCCCGACATCAATCACGAAACTCTTGTGCCCTGCCTGCAAAACCTTGAAGGGTCCAGCATACGGCGGTGCGAGCGGAGTACGATGGCCGTCCTGGTGCACAAACACGAACTTGGCTTTCGACAACTCCCCCGGGATGGTGGACGAAAGCAAACCATGCCGTGAGGTCAGAACTGGGTGGAAACAGCGGGCCGCATCCCGGAGGGTCTCTTTTTGTGTGGCCGCGGACCATGGTCGCGTAGGTAATGGCAGGAATTCACCTGGGACTCGAAGCGGTTGCCCGTAAACCATCTCTGCCTTCGACGACTGGAGATCTTCCTTTGGCACCGTGCGGAGTCCTAACATCATCCACGGTCGTTTGTTGACCCAGGATGCATCCAGCAGGCTGGCCCTGAGCGGCGCCTTCAAGGAGCGGTGGAACCGCTCGCACAAGCCGTTCGCTTGTGGGTGATAGGCCGTAGTGCGGTGGAGTTTAACGCCCAACACGGAAATCACCTCGTTCCACAGTTCGGACGAAAATTGCGGCCCCCGATCCGACGAAATGTCCGCAGGGACAACAAAACGGGCTACCCGGGATGAAACGAAAGCTCGAGCAACGTCCGCAGATGTGGTGGACGTCAGGGGAACTGCCTCCGGCCAACTCGTGGTGCAATCCACCATCGTCAAAAGGTGCGTAAAGCCCCGGGAAGGTGGGAGTGGTCCCACTAAGTCGATGTGAATATGATCAAATCGCCGTTCCGGGACCTCAAAGATGGCGAGCAGGGCTCTGACATGGTGCTGCACCTTGGACCGTTGGCAAGCAACACAAGTGTTCACCCAGTCCCTGACGTCTTTGCGTATTCCCCTCCATACGAATTTGGAGACCAGCAGTTTTTGCGATGCCCGCACTCCAGGGTGCGATAGGCCATGTAAGGCATCAAACATCATACGACGCCATTTAGACGGGACGATCAGACGGGGTGCACCCAGCGAAACGTCGCAGAGCAGAGTGGTACCTGCAGAATGGAAAGGCACATCCCTTGGCTGGAGGCTGTTTGGGACCGAACGAAAACCCTGGGTCTCCGGGTCGTCCGCTTGGTCAACCGCCATCTGTGCGTAGTCAATGCCCAATTGGATGGCCTGGACGGCGGCGTGGGATACGCAATCGGTGATGACGTTGTCCTTACCGGCCACATGTCGGATGTCAGTGGTGAACTCCGATATGTACGTCAGCTGCCGTTGCTGCCGAGCCGACCATGGTTCCGCAGACTTGGCCATTGCGAACAGCAATGGCTTGTGGTCGACAAACGCGATGAAGCATCGTCCTTCGAGGAGGAAACGGAAATGGCGGATGGCCAAAAACAAAGCCAACAGCTCTCGATCGAAAGTACTGTACCGGCGTTCATGCCATTGTAGCTGGCAGCTAAAAAAGGCCAGGGGTTGCCATGCGCCATCGACCCACTGCTCCTGGACGGCCCCCACCGTGTAGTCTGACGTGTCCGTCGTGAGAGCGATGGTGGCTCCCAGCAGGGGGTGTGCTAACATGGTCGCATTGGCGAGTGCGGCTTTTGTCTCCTCGAAAGCACGATCCAGGTCCTGTGACCATACCACAGGGTCCTTTCCCGTTGAGCCTCTGAGGGCCTCATATAGAGGATGCATGAGCTGTGCAGCCCTGGGGATGAAACGATGATAGAAGTTAACCATCCCCAGGAACTCCTGTAAAGCTTTCACGGATTTCGGTTTCGGGAACGCCGCAATTGCTTCCACCTTGACCCGAAGTGGCGTTGCCCCCGTGGGGGTTATGCGGTGGCCCAGGAAATCCAGTTGCAATAGGCCGAAACGGCATTTGTCCGAGTTAACGATGAGGCCGTGCTGCTGAAGCCGCCTGAAAAGGACCCGAAGGTGCTCGAGGTGTTCCTCCTTGGAGGTGCTGGCAACCAGAATATCGTCCAAATAAACAAACAGAAAGTCAAGGCCCCGCAGGACTGAATCCATGAGGCGCTGAAATGCCTGTGCCATGTTCTTAAGCCCAAAGGGCATTCGCAGGAATTCAAAGAGTCCAAAGGGGGTAATTACTGCTGTCTTTTCGACATCCTGAGGGTGCACCAGCACCTGATGGTAACCACGGACGAGGTCGATTTTGGAGAAGATGGACGTCCCTGCCAAATGTGCTGAGAAGTCCTGAATATGGGGAATGGGGTAGCGGCCGGGCGTCATTATGTCATTGAGGCGGCAATTGTTAAGTCTGTGTGTTATAATGAGAATTATTACACAGACCACCAGAGTAAATTTTAACAGGTCTTTACTAGTCGAAGGTCAGGGCGGAACTGCCCAATAAATCATTACACAGCACTTATATACCGGTGTGGTCACCACCGGTATTACAGTATACAGCAGCCAAGATAAAGTAGTGCAACCCTTAAAATAGTTCTCTTAAAGGTGGAACGGTTACATACACTACAATCCTCCCTTTTTAGGTTAACAGTACATATTCCCCATTAAACATAATGGCCCACAAATTCCAGAATGGGGCTTGCAGCGCGTGCAAGCCCCGTATTTACACTTACCCCGCGCTACTGACGATCAGCTCCAGGGACGCCTGGACTTGGTGAATGAAAAAGAAGAATCCCGGGCATCGTATGACGTCACGCCGCCCAGGAGTGCAGCCAGCGTGAAGCCAGGAGCATGCAGTGTAAGTGAGACACACCCCTTGAGGTCTCAGTTTCACTGGACACGCCCCCAATGTTTCTGTCAAGCTGCTAAGCATTTCTACATGCAAAGCAGCAGTTTAAATAGGTTTTTGGAAGTTTTTTGAAGATTTTGGTAACTTTTATAAACTTTTTTAAATGTTTACATTATTTTGAGTAATCTGAAGTAGTTTTAAAGAGAATTAAAGCAATTTAAAGACTTTTAAAAGCCCTAAAAGAATTTTTTTAATTCCATTTATTTATTTAGCAATGTCGTCGTCATACGTGTCTTCACACTGTTCCCTTTGGGGAACTGTATGAAGTGGTGGAATGATTTATGGCCGTGATTAACGCTCATTCCGTGACCGTAACCATCTTTGAACCAGCCATTAGGGCGGTTAGTCCTATGGCGGGAGGGTTTTACGGGCTCCCACAAGCTATAGAAGGAGGGGGGGCCACCCACACCCACGGACGCAAATATCCCACTGGATGTCAACCCAGAATTTAGAGCCGTAGCTCCGACTCCACTTGCCGGGACTGTCTGGAGCGGCGTTCGAAACCCTACCCTGATCTGGCCCAGCGGCAGGGATCCTACTGCTATGACAAAGGCCCAATCCGATTAGCAACGTGAAATGGCAGCATAGGGCTCCAGTCACGGGGAGGGAAAAGGCGCAGGAAACGTATGGGTGTCACCTTTTGTGCGGAGTGGGCCTTTTGCGTAGCAGTAAGCATCCCCGCCGCTGGGCCAGAAGGAGTAGGGTTTTGAACCCCACTCCAGACAGTCCCGGCAAGTGGAGTCGGAGCTCCAACTTTAAATTCTGGGTGGACATCCAGCGGGATACTTGCGTCCGTGGGTGTTGGTGCCCCCCCCCTCAGATGGGTTGTGGGAGCCTGTATAACCCTCCCGCCATAGGACTAACCACCCTAATGGCTGGTTCAAAGATGGTTACGGTCACGGAATGAGCGTTAATCACGGCCATAAATCCTTCCACCACTTCATACAGTTCCCCAAAGGGAACAGTGTGAGGATACGTACGATGATGACCTCTTGTGCAATGCACCTCCTTGGACCCTCAGTCGCAGATGCGAGGGGGCAAGTCGTGCAATTGTTAAATTTTTTATTTTATTGACATGTAAAATGTTGGCCCAGTAATTCCCTTCCAAATGCGCTAGTACGGTCGGGGTACTTATGCATCTGGCTGGATGAAATGCCGGTTTTCAGCATGCACAGTGCATGTGGGGAAAACCGGCATTTCCTGTCCTCTGAACAAAGGGGTTCAGAGGCAGAACGCGTGCGACTGCACAGGCAGCGCGTGCGCAGTATAATTCGCCGCTTTCATTAATGCTTTCAGTGAGGTCCAGTCATTACAACTTACACATGAAAAAAGCATGGGTACAGTTGCTCCAGAGGCTGCGGAGGAAGATATTTCTTATCGTGGAGCTTCTGAAAGTATGTATGTCTGTATATATTCCTTTGCGTGTTATGTATATATTCCTTTACTTATGTGTATGAATGTATTATTTAATTATGACTTTCAGAGAAAGTAACTTATTGGAAAATCATAATTAAAAATATACATTCATACACATTAGTAAAGGAATATAAAACATACATACATATACGTAAAGGAATATATGTGGACATACATACATAACTCATTCTCACATTCCATTCACACAGCCACAATTGCTCCTTCTACCTACCGTTCTGAAAACCCGTTTAAAAAAAAAAATTTAAGTTTAAAACTTACTTAAAATTTCTTAAAATAACTTCCCTCCCTTTCCCAAACCTAAATATTGCATTTCATAAGCTCCTCCATAAAATATCTCTCCTTCCCCAGCCAATGAACAACTTTACACTTGCTTTTTTCAAGTGTAAGTTCTAGGGACTTACCCTCACTGAATCCATCAGTGAAATCTACAAAGTTCACTGCACAAGCGCTGCCTGTGCAGTCGCACGCGCTGTGAATAGACTTCGGGTCTGGAAATGCCGGCGTTCCCCGCATGCGCTGTTCCTGCTGAACGCCGGCATTTCCAATGGCCAGATGCGTGAGTTACCCGACCGTACTCACGCTTCTGGCCTGGAATTTCTGGCCCAATATCATAACATATATACACAACTTCATGTAAAAACAGTTCACAGATTCAGTCTCTCTGGAGGCTTCCTGACTCAGTCCGGATAATGCCTCGGTGGTGTAGTAGTTTTCGGTGGTGCAGTAGGTTCTTTTGGCAAGGTCGATTCGGCTTGAATGCCAGTGTCGGGTTCATCTGGTTCCAGTATCACCGGATCGGAGGTAGATACTATGGGTATCTCTGCTTCATCATTAGGCGTATAGAGTTGTGGTGTAGGTTGTCCCTTTTTGGATGACGCTATGATCTGGTCAGCATGGCGCCTTATTATGCTTTCACCAATGTCCACGGTATACATCAGTGGTCCTAGTCATGTGCAAATAGTTCCAGGCTGCCATTTCTCGGTACGGTAGTCCCGGGCCAAAACTTGTTGACCTATCTGGAAGGTTCTAGTTGGCCTTTCATTCATGCCTTGAAATTGCCGGTTCTCTACGTCCCTTCTGATGTTTGGCTTGATCATATCCAGCCGGCATCTTAGTCTTCTATTGAAAAACATCATGGCGGGAGTTTGGTTTGTGACCGCATGTGTTGCATTCCTGTACGCCAACAAGAAGTTATCTACCTTATGTTGTAGATAAATGTCTTCATTACCCATGGCCTTTATGGCCTTCTTGAAGGTCTGGACAAACCTTTCAGCTAATCCATTGGTGGCGGGATGGTATGGGGCGGACGTGTAGTGCTTAACCCCATTGTTTTTTAAGAACTTCCTGAATTCTTCGGACACAAATTGCGGTCCATTATCAGAACAGATCTGTTCCGGCAGCCCATTCCTGGCAAATATGGTCCTTAATACTGTGATGGTTTTTTCCGTGGTGGTGGAGGACATCTTTATTACCTCCGGCCACTTGGAGTGTGCATCCACCGCGATTAAGAACATTGAGTCCATAAATGGCCCAGCAAAGTCGATATGTACCCTTTGCCATGGAGATGAGGGCCACTCCCATGGATGCAGAGGAGCTTGTGGTGGGGCATTTTGGACCTTCTGGCATCCTAGACAGCTCTTGGTCATTTCTTCAATGTCTCCATCGATACCTGGCCACCACACAAACGCTCTGGCTAGGTTCTTCATTTTCACTCCACCCAGATGCCCCTCATGAAGCTCCTTTAGCACTTTATGCTGAAGTTTGGGTGGAATCACCACTCTGGGTCGACACATCAACGTTCCTCGGCACACTGACAGCTGTTCTCTTCTTTGCGAAAATGCTGGCAACAGTGGTTCGCCATGTGCTGGCCATCCCTTCACCGTTAAATCGTAGACTCGTGAGAGAGTCGGGTCATTTCTTGTATCCTTTTCGATCGTAGAATTTGTTACAGGTAGACATTCCACTATGGTTGAGTGGAACATCTCCACTGGGTCCACTGTAGGCGCCTCTTCTACCGTTGGCAACGGTAGGCACGATAAACCGTCAGCATTCCCATGCTGTTTTGATCCTTTGTATTCTATGTCATATTGGTGTGCCCCTAGGAAAAGGGACCACCTCTGTAGCCTTTGCGCTGTCATAATGGAAACGCCCTTTTTAGGGTTGAATATGGATACCAACGGCTGGTGGTCTGTCAGCAGTGTAAACTTCTGGCCCTGCAGGTAATGATTAAACTTCTTTACTCCCCACACCAGGCTGAGAGCCTCCCTATCTATCTGAGCATAGTTGCGCTCAGCGGCGGTCAATGATCTGGATGCAAATGCAACTGGCCTTTCCGAGCCATTTGGCAACTTGTGTGAGAGTACTGCTCCAATACCATAAGGAGATGCATCACAAGCTAAACGAATATGTAGCATTGGGTTGAAGTGAGCCAACACTTCCTCTGAGGTGACCAATGCCTTGCTTTTGCGAAAGGCCTTCTTACAGTCCTCGCTCCACTTCCATGGCACTTCTTTCTGCAAAAGAGCATTCAGCGGGTGCAGCACCGTGGATAGATTTGGCAGAAACTTATGGTAATAGTTAATCAACCCTAGGAACGATCTCAACTGGGATACATTTTCCGGAGCGGGATCCTTCACAACAGCTTCGATCTTGTCAGGTGACTTGTGCAGCCCCTCCTGGTCAATGACATGACCACAGTCCGAGATCCGTTTCTGAAAGAACTCACATTTCTGGCGATTAACTCGAAGGCCATATTCCTTCAACCTGGTGAGCACCAGTTTCAAATTTGCAAGGTCTTCCTCATCGTCATCTCCTGTAATCAGGATATCGTCCAAGTAACATTGAGTGCTTGGAATTCCCTGTAATACCTGCTCCATGGCCCTCTGCCAAATTGCTGGAGCCGAAGCCACTCCAAAAACCAGTCTATTATATCGATACAAGCCTCTGTGTGTGTTGATTGTGAGATACTGGCGCGACTCTTCCTCAACTTCCATCTGTAAGTACGCTTGCGCCAGGTCTATCTTGGTGAAGCATTTCCCGCCAGACAATGAAGCAAAGATATCCTCAATCCGCGGAAGCGGATATTGCACCGTGTGAAGCATCGGATTAACTGTGATCTTGAAGTCTCCACAGATGCGGACCTTCCCCGGTTCCCCTGGCTTGTTACTCGATGAACGCTTCATGACGGGAACAATGGGTGTGGCCCACTCACTCCAGTCCACCTTTGACAGTACTCCTGAACATTCCAGCCCTTCCAGCTCAGCTTCCACAACAGGTCGTATCACATAAGGTACCGGTCTGGCTTTGAAAAATTTTGGGCGTGCATGTTCTGCAATCTTGATTTTTGCCTTAATTCCTCTCAGTGTTCCCAGTCCCTGTTGGAACACCTCTTTAGCCTCATCCAATATTCTGGACAATCGTTCAGGTTTGACATCTTTTTTTCCGGAATCTACCGTTATTGCGTTTAGGGAGTGCCAGTCCATATTTATTTTCCTGATCCACTCCCGTCCCAGAAGTGGTGGACCTCCCTCAGGTAGTACATATAAGTCCATTCCTTGGTGTTCTTTGCCCTTGTGTATCACCTTGACTTTTATCTTTCCGATGGGGTATACTTTTTGCCCCGTGTATGTCTGCAATACTATCTCCGTATCCCGTAGGGGAATATGTTTGAATAACTTTTTGTAATCTTGCTTATTCATGACCGTCAACGCCGATCCGGTGTCCAATTCCATCTTCACTTGGACTCCTGCTATCTGCAGTGTGACCCAGATAGTTTGTCGGTCAGCTTCCTTACTCACATTGTGAATTCTCAGACTACCCAGTTCCTTGCTGTTGGAGTCTGAATCCGAATTCTGTTCATCCGAACTCTTCTCAGCCACCTTATGTACCTTTCTGCACTTTTCCTGTGGTGACTTTTTGTTGCTGGTCTTCTTTCCTGACCGGCATACTTTAGCTATGTGACCAAGCTTGCCACATTTTCTACATTCCTGGTTTTTAAACCAGCATTGGTTCTGATCGTGTGTTGTCTTTCCACAACGATAACATTTCGTTGTACCCAAAGCCATTTGATCTACGCTGAGTACCGCTGCCTTCAGCTGCATTTCCGCAGTGCCTCTTGCTGCGGCTTCGTGCGATGCTGCAATAGTGACAGCCTTATGAAGTGTAAGATCATTCTCTTCAAGTAGCCGCTTTTGTGTTCCTTCTTTCGACAACCCACACACGAATTTGTCTCTCAGTGCCTCTGTCAGGCTTTCCCCAAACTGACAGTATTTCGCTAACTTACGCAGTTCAATTAAATACTCTGCGTTGCTTTCCTCTTTCAGTTGCGTTCTCGCATGAAATTTAAATCGTTCCGCTAACATCAGCGGTGTGGGGTTCAAATGATTCTTCAGGACAGCAACAATTTTAGCGAAAGTCTGATCCGCCGGTTTAGCTGGTGATACAAGATGCTTCAATAGCCCGTATGTCTTCGCACCCATTGAGTTTAGTAAGGTTAGTGCTTTATCTTCATCTGATATTTTATTTGCCTTACAATATATCTCTATGCGTTCTACATACGTGGCCCAATCTTCAACATCGGGATCGAAATCGTTGATGTTACCACGCTTAGGCATCCTCGCAATCTTCTTGAGAAACAAAAATAAATTTTCCTTTTCTTTTTTTTTTCAAAATGGCGGTTTCCCGCGCTTGTCTTCTTCCCCCGCCTCCGAAAATGGCGGCTTCCCGCGTTTGCCTTTCTCCCCCGCTGGCTGTAATGGCGATTGCCGTATTGCTGCGTTCGCCCTCCCCCAGCGTTTTTCAAATCGTGCCTCCCAGCCCCTCTTGCAGTCCGGTCCTTTCCCCCGGCTGTGGCTGAGTTCTCTGCGGTTTTTAAAAAAATTTTCTCCCGCGCCTTACGCTGACCCGGTCGCTGCTCCTCGCAGCCTCGGTAGCTGCCCGGCCTTTTTCACCGGTCGCGGTCGAGCTCTCTCTCGACGCTGTTGCATCTCCCAGCCCGCTTGCAGCCCGGTCTTTCGCACTGGCTGCGTTTGCATTCACCGCGGCTTCCGTGCCTTACGCTGCCCCAGTCTCAGCGCCTCTGGCCCCGACTTCTGTCCGGCTCTTTTCCCCGGCCGTGGTCGAGTTCTCCGCCCTTATATCCTCCGTTTTTTTTCTTTCCCCTACTCACAGTCAACGTGGCCGACTTGCTGCTCGTCGCTGATCGGCTTACCCACTACCGTGATAGAAGGGATGATCACTGCCTGTTGCTGATGGAAGGCTTCGTGTCAGAATTCTTCCTTTGCTCTGCAGACCTGAGTCTTTTCTCAGCAGAATGATGAGGGCAGATGCCTCCTCTCGACGCCCGTTAAACTGCCTTGGATGTATCTCTGCCGCAGGGTAAGATCGTACTCGTCGCCACTGTTAAGTCTGTGTGTTATAATGAGAATTATTACACAGACCACCAGAGTAAATTTTAACAGGTCTTTACTGGTCGAAGGTCAGGGGGGAACTGCCCAATAAATCATTACACAGCACTTATATACCGGTGTGGTCACCACCGGTATTACAGTATACAGCAGCCAAGATAAAGTAGTGCAACCCTTAAAATAGTTCTCTTAAAGGTGGAATGGTTACATACACTACAGCAATGATCCCCACAGGGCCGCCATCCCCCGCCGGGCTTGGGGACGATGTGGAGAGGGGAGGACCAGGGGCTACTGGACCGACGGATGATCCCCATTTTTTCCATCACTGCTGTTGTAGCTAATTTGGGCGATACCCAACAGAAGCTTTCTGAGTTAATAAAACTCTCCGACTATGAGTTGAATGGCAAAGTAAAAGAATGCTTTATTTGCAGAGCTCTGGGAGAAGCTGCTATGCACCCCGTGTGCAACCACCGTACTTCTCGTTTTGCACACACAAGTCTCCTACCTTTATACAGGAGTCAAAACAACTTAGACAGTTGATTACATAATCACAGCGATCCCCCGTGACATCTAAAATGGTTATCTATTCTTTAGCAAACGGTTACATATTCTTAAGCAAGCGATGGCCATAGGTTAAAACCCCTTTGGGACCTCTGGCCGCAGACGAGATAAGCAGAAGTAAACAATGGTTCCAGACTGTTCATCGTTGCAAGGTGACCACAAATGTTCAATAATAAAACTGCAGCTGACAATTACCTCACCCCTGCCTACGTGCGAGCTCAGGGGCCCCTTGTTAACCAGTTTTAATGTCAAGTATCCCGACAGTCTTTGCAAAGTCCTTAATACTGAAATTCTCCTTAACACTGCGAACTCCGCCTTTGCTGCTGCTAGCTTGCTGGGCTCTAAACGTCGCGCCCTGGCGTAAACGGGTGAGCCGGTAGTCGCAATATGGTGCTCCACCCTATGCTTGACGGTCAGAGCCGAAATGTTCACAGATCACAGAATCACAGAAACCCCACAGTGCAGATAGAGGCCATTTCGGCCCATCGCGCCTGCACCGACACATATCCCACCCGATCCCCGTAACCCCTACAACAACACATATCCCACCCTATTCCCATAACCCCATGTATTTAATCCCCCTAACACGAAGGATCAATTTATCATAGCCAATCAACCTAACTTCGTTGGGCTTCGTCAGCTCGGGGAAATCCTCGAGGAGATGTGCGAAATCGTCAGGCTGCGGCCGTGCACATGAAATCATGTGTGATGCAGCCGTGCTGCGTGCCCCCGAAATATCATCGCGCATGGTGGCGCGAACGAGGCATCGAATTTTCACGTCCACCAACAGGCCATTGGCGCCTAAAAAGTCAGCACCCAGCAGGGCATGTGAGATTTGAGCAGTGATGAAATTCCAGCTGAAAAACTGTCCACCGAAACATACTCGGACGAGACGCTTCCCGCAAGTGCGGATCGAACCCCTGTTGGCCGCTTGCATAGGGGGACGATGGCTGCCGGAGTGAAGGTCTATGACCGAGGCGGGCAGTATGCTGCATTGCGCCCCCATGTCGCATAGAAAACAACGGCCGGAGATGGAGTCGGTTACGTAGGTGAGATTCCCGGAAGCACCGATCACCATCACGGCCGCGGGGGAAGTACCGGGACCGGCGTGCTTGACTTGCGGCGGTCTATTCGACGGTCTGGTAACGAAACTGCACGGCGAGCGGCAGCAGCGGGCCTTCGGGCCGAAACGGGCGTGGTAGTAGCAGAAACCGGTCGTCAGAGGCACCTTTGTCGGAGCCGGGGCCGGGCTCTTCGTGGCGGGGCATTGCGCGAGGGCGCAGTATTGTTGACGGACCGCGTAAATCTTATCCGCCTCTTCGGCGAGCGCGACGCAGTCTGCGGTTTCTGCTTGGGCGAGGGACGCCTGTACTTGCTCAGGAAGTTGAGTAAGGAACAGTTCGCGAAACAGAAAGCACTGGGGCTCGGACCCCAGGAGAGTCAGCATATGACTCATCATTTCTGAGGGTTTGGAGTCTCCTAACCCTGGTAGAGCCAGTAAACGGCGAGTGCGCTCCGCTTTGGTGAGACCAAATACCTGCAGCAATTGTGTCTTGATGGCGACATACTTGTCAGCAGTCGGAGGACTCTCCAGCAGGCTGATGATTCTCGACGCCATCGCGCTCTCGAGGGCGGAGACCACGTGGAGATATCTGGTTTGATCCTGAACGATGTTGCGGAGCTCAAATTGCGTCTCGGCTTGCACAAACCAAGAGGCTGCCTGTTGTTCCCAGAATTGGGGGAGCTTCAAGGCCACTGCGTTGGCCTCCATCATTGGCCTGTGTTCGGCGTTCACCGCGAAAAACGATCGCGAGGAATCGGGGTCACCAATGTAGGAGTCTCTGCACTCCTAACAAAGAATCTATAACTTACTGGAAGTTAACAAACTGAATTTATTGTCTAAGAACTTTACAAAACAAGAAACTACAGGAGAAGCTCAAACAGGTCTTTTCTCTTTCAATCCACACGAGGACTGGGTGGCCCCACCCTCTACCTCTGACGTCATGACGTCATCACGTTTCCCGCCGAAGGGGACGTCACGTGACCCACGTGATGACGTCATCGCGTCAGATCGCGATGTTGTCAATCTAGCTCTGTTTAACCAGAGCCAACTTGAAAGGTAATAACATTGGTTACAGACAATTAATGCTAGAGGTAATAACATTGGTTACAGACAATTATGTAAGTCACTGTAAGAGTCTCTTAGTGGTTTTGCCACACCCTCATGTTTCTGTGTAAGTGGCTCGAGGGACTGAATGGTCCTCTCATGTGTCTGTTTAAGAGGCTCGAGGGGTTGAATGGCCTCCTCCTGTTCCTGTGTAATAGGCTCATGGGGATGAATGGCCTCCTCCTGTTCCTGTGCAACATGATCGAGAGGCTGGATAGTCCTCCTGTTCCTCTGCAACAGGCTCGAGGGACTGAATGACCCCCTCATGTTTCTGTGTAAGAGGCTCGAGGGGCTGAATGGCCTCCTCCTGTTCCTGTGTAAGAGGCTCGAGGGGCTGAATGGCCTCCTCCTGTTCCCGTGTAAGAGGCTCTAGGGGCTGAATGGCCTCCTCATATTTGTCTGTAAGAGGCTCGAGGGGTTGAATGGCCTCGACCTGTTCCTGTGTAACAGGCTCGAAGGGACTGAATGACCTCCTCCTGTTCCTGTGTAAGAAGCTTGAGGGGCTGAATGGTTCCTCTTGTTCCTGTGTAGGAGGCTCAAGAGACTGAATGGTCCCCTCTTGTGTCTAACTAAGAGGCTCGTGGAGTTGAAAGGCCTCCTCCTGCTCCTGTGTACAGGCTCGAGGGGCTGAATGGCCTCCTCCTGTTCCTGTGCAATAGTCTCGAGGGGCTGAATGGCCTCCTCATGTTCCTGTATAACAGACTCAAGGGGCATAATGGCCACCTCCTGTTCCAGTGTAACAGGCTCGAGGGGCTGAATGACCTCCTCCTGGTGCTTTATATCAGGCTTGAATGGGGTGATTGGCCTCCTACTGTTCTTGTGTAACAGGCTCGAGGGGCTGAGTGGCCTCCTACTGTTCCTGTGTGTTGTGTCTGTGTGTTGATAGAGACACTGAAGACAGGAGTTGGTTTGATAGGTGTTTACTAAACAAAGTCTGGAGGGTAACTAACGGATACAACACAATTACAGTACACATGGGTCTCTTAAAGGCACATACACTACAATTCCTCCCCTTTTAGCCAACCAGTACATAATATTTTAAGTAATTATTAATTACATGTTACAAGAAAAATAATCTATACATTGCTGCAGTTAATAAATTATAAGTCAGTCTCTCTGGAGGCTTCCTGACTCGGCCCGGATAACGCCTCGGTGGTGTAGTAGTTTCTTGTGGTTAGTAGGTTCTTTTGGCAAGGCTGATTCGGCTTGAATGCCAGTGTCGGGTTCATCGGGTTCCAGTATCACCAGATCGGAGGTAGATATGGGTATCTCTACTTCATCGTTAGGCGGATAGAGTTGTGGTGTAGGTTGTCCCTTTTCGGATGACTCTATGATTTGGTCAGCATGGCGCCTTAATATGCTTTCTCCGATGTCCACGGTATACATCAGCAGTCCTAGTCGTGTGCAGATTGTTCCAGGCTGCCATTTCTCGGTACGGTAGTCCCGGGCCAAAACTTGTTGACCTTTCTGGAAGGTTCTAGTTGGCGTTTCATTCATGCCTTGAAATTGTCGGTTCTCCACGTCCCTTCTGATGTTGGGCTTGATCAAATCCAGCCGGCATCTTAGGCATCTATTGAAGAACATCATGGCGGGAGTTTGGTTTGTAACCATATATGTTGCATTCCTGTTTGCGAACAAGAAGTTATCCATCTTGTGCTGAAGTTTTATGTCTTCATTACCCATGGCCTTTATGGCCTTCTTGAAGGTCTGGACAAACCTTTCAGCCAATCCATTGGTGGCAGGATGGTATGGGGCGGACGTGTAGTGCTTAACCCCATTGTTTTTTCAAGAACTTCCTGAATTCTTCGGACACAAATTGCGGTCCATTATCAGAACAGATCTGTTCCGGCAGCCCATTCCTGGCAAATATAGTCCTTAATACTGTTATGGTTTTTTCCGTGGTGGTGGAGGACATCTTTATTACCTCCGGCCACTTGGAGTGTGCATCAACCGCGATTAAGAACATTGAGTCCATAAATGGACCAGCAAAGTCGATGTGTACCCTTTGCCAGGGAGATGAGGGCCACTCCCATGGATGTAGAGGGGCTTGGGGTGGAGCGTTTTGGACCTTCTGGCATCCTAGGCAGCTTTTGGTCATTTCTTCGATGTCTCCATCGATACCTGGCCACCATACAAATGCTCTGGCTAGGTTCTTCATTTTCACTCCACCCAGATGCCCCTCGTGAAGCTCCTTTAGTACTTTATCCTGGAGTTTGGGTGGAATCACCACTCTGGAACCACACATCAAGGTTCCTCGGCACACTGACAGCTGTTCTCTTCTTTGCGAGAATGCTGGCAACAGTGGTTCGCCATGTGCTGGCCATCCCTTCACCGTTAAGTCGTAGACTCGTGAGAGAGTCGGGTCATTTCTCGTTTCCTTTTCAATGGCATGATTGGTTACTGGTAGACATTCCACTATGGTTGAGTGGAACATCTCCACTGGGTCTACTGTAGGTGCCTCTTCTACCGTTGGCAAAGGTAGGCACGATAAACCGTCAGCCTTCCCATGCTGTTTTGATCCTTTATATTCTATGTTGTATTGGTGTGCCCCTAGAAAAAGGAACCACCTCTGTAGCCTTTGCGCTGTCATAATGGGAACACCCTTTTTAGGGTTGAATATGGAGATGAGGGGTTGATGGTCAGTCAACAAGGTAAATTTTTGTCCGTGTAGGTAATGGTTGAATTTCTTCACTCCCCATACCAGGCTGAGCGCTTCCCTGTCGATTTGGGCATAGTTACGCTCAGCTGAGTTCAATGAGCGTGACGCAAAAGCTATCAGCCGTTCCGAGCCATCAGGGAATTTAAGCGATAATACTGCTCCTATGCCATAAGGGGATGCATCGCACACCAGTCTGATTGGCAGTGATGGGTTGTAATGAGCCAAAACTTCTTTGGATGTGATTAAGTCTTTGCATTTATGGAAGGCACGTTTACAGTCTTCGCTCCATTTCCAAATTACTCCTGTTTGTAGCAGTTCATTAAGAGGGTGTAGAAGAGTTGATAAGTTCGGTAAAAATTTATGATAGTAATTTATTAATCCCAGGAACAACCTTAATTGTGAAACATTTTCAGGTGCTGGGGCTTTTATGACCACTTCAACTTTTTCAGGTGACTTATGCAACCCTTCCTTATTAATTATGTGGCCACAATATGATATCTGATTTTGGAAAAATTCGCACTTGGGGCGATTTGCTCGTAGGCCCCGTTCTCTCAGCCTAGTGAGCACCTGCTCCAAATTGGCAAGGTGCTCGTTGTCGTTTTCTCCTGTTACAAGGATGTCGTCTAGGTAGCATTGAGTCCCCGGAATCCCTTGGAGGACTTGCTCCATAGCTCTTTGCCAGGTAGCTGGAGCGGATGCTACTCCAAAAACCAGTCAATTGTACTGGTACAGACCTTTGTGTGTATTTATCGTGAGATATTTTTTAGAGGCCTCTTCAACCTCCATCTGTAGATATGCCTGTGCCAAGTCAATTTTGGTGAAACATTTCCCTCCGGATAGTGAGGCGAAAATATCTTCTATCCTCGGAAGAGGATACTGTACCGTGTGAAGGACCGGGTTTACAGTCACCTTGAAGTCTCCACAGATGCGAATTTTTCTCTGTTCTTCAGATTTATCATTGTTCAATGCTTTCTTCATGACTGGGACGATGGGTGTTGCCCACTCGCTCCAATCTATTTCAGATAATATGCCTGCCTTTTCCAAATTCTCCAGCTCTGCCTCGACTGCTGGACGAATTGCGTATGGCACCGGTCTTGCCTTAAAAAACTTGGGAATTGCTGCATCTTCCACTTTTATTGAGGTGGCGGTGGCGCCTTTCAAGGTTCCTAGTTTCTCTTGAAACACTTCCTTGGCACTGGCCAAGATGTCTTTTAATCGTTCAGGTATGACGTCATCCTCATTTTTTTCCTTACTGGTCACCGTCAGTGCCTGAATGGAGTGCCAGTCTAAACGTATTTTCCTGATCCATTCACGTCCCAACAGCGGTGGACCACCATCTTGTAGAACGTATAAATACAACTTCTGTATTTCCTTGCCGTTGTATACAACAGGCACCCTTATTTTTCCTTTCGGGTATACTTTCTGCCCCGTATATGTTTTCAAGTTAATGGATGTGTCTTTTAAAGGTATATGCGGAAATAGCCGCTCGTAATCCCGTCGATTTATGATGGTCAGAGCTGATCCTGTATCTAGCTCCATTTTAACTGGGGACCCTGCTATTGTGAGGGTAACCCAAATGGTCTGGTAATCTTCTTTGGCAAATACATTATGTAATTTGAGAGAGCTTAGTCTCTTGTTTCCGGAGTTGCTATCGCTCTTCTGGTCTTCGGAGCTACTGTCCGTCATCATTTGTATCTTTCTGTGCTTTTCCTTATTGATTTTTTTTATGTTAGTGGATTTTTTGTTTCCAGATCGGCATACACGTGTAATGTGTCCCATCTTTCCGCATTGCCTGCATGCTTTGTCCTTGAACCAGCAGTCCCTCTGCTCATGGGTGGATCTGCCGCAGCGATAACATCTCTCGAAGCCCCGTGTCATTTCATGGGTGCCGAAGTCCTGTGGCTTTTGCTGTAATTCTGCAGCTCCTCTTGCACTGAAAGCCTTGTCCAGTGTTAAATCTTTCTCAGAAAGTAGCCTTTTTTGTGTTCCTTCACTTAGGAGACCGCAGACGAATTTGTCTCGTAGAGAATCTGCCAGTCCTGCATCGAATTGGCAGTGTAGGGTATCAACAATCTCCTTAAAATTCTTGTCCATCGGTTCGGCTGGAGTGATTAAGTTTTGTAACAGCTTGTTTGTCTTTGCGCCCATTAGATTTAGAAGTACTGAAGCTTTTTTTTCATCTTCTATTCCATTTGCGGTGCAATATACCTCCACTCTTTCCACATATGTGGTCCAATCCTCTATCTCGTTATCAAAAGCATCAATATTGCCAGAATTAGGCATCCTAGAAAAAAAAATGGCGCTTCCCGCGCTTTTCTTTCTTTTCTGCAGAAAAGATATGATGCTTCCCGTGCTTCCCCGCCGCTGCTGCCGATGACAACGCCATTTCCCGCGGTTTCTGTTCTTTTTATTTATTTATTTACAGTTGGAGACTCGTTCCCGCCGGACTCTCTTTCTAGGTCCGAACGCCGACCTGCTTGCAGCGCCGGCCGTCTCCCGAGTGCTCCCTCCCCATCTGTTACTGCCTGCCTTCGCCTTAGCTGCTAGGCCTAGCTGCAGAGCCAGCCGCTGGAGCCCCAGCCTGACGCCCAGGAAAGGTTACCGCAGTACCTGCCACCAGCTTGGCCAGCTGGTGAAACCACAGCTTCTTTCACTTTCTTGATTCTTCCTCAACTCTGGACGCCAGAGGAATCGATGTCCTTGAGGTGCTGCCGAATTGCAGGTAAGTCCGTTTCCACTTCGTCGCCAATGTTGTGTCTGTGTGTTGATAGAGACACTGAAGACAGGAGTTGGTTTGATAGGTGTTTACTAAACAAAGTCTGGAGGGTAACTAACGGATACAACACAATATACAGGCTTATATAGCCCGAGTGGCCATTACCGGCATTACAGTACACATGGGGCTCTTAAAGGCACATGCACTACACTGTGTAACAGGCTCAAGGGGCTGAATGGCCTCCTCCTGTTCCTGTGTAAGAGGCTCGAGGGGCTAAATGGCCTCCTCATGTTCCTGTGTAAGGGGCTCGAGGGCCTGAATGGCCTCCTCCTGTTCCTGTGTAACAGGCTCGAGGGGCTGAGTGGCCTCCTACTGTTCCTGTGTAACAGGCTCAAGGGGATGAATGGCCTCCTCCTGTTCCTGTGTAAGAGGCTCGAGGGCCTGAATGGCCTCCTCCTGTTCCTGTGTAAGAGGCTCGAGGGGCTGAATGGCCTCCTCCTGTTCCGGTACAACAGGCACAAGGGGCTGTAAGACCTCCTCTTGCTGCTTGATATCAGACTTGAATGGGCAGATTGTCCTCCCACTGTTCCTGAGTAAGAGAATCGAGGGGCTGAATGGCCTCCTCCTGTTCCTGTGTAATAGGCTCGAGAGGCTGAAAGGCTCCCTCCTGTTCCTGTGTAAGAGGCTCGAGTGCCTGAATGGCCTCCTCCAGTTCCTGTCTAAGTGGCTTGAGGGGCTGAATGGCCTCCTCCTGTTCTTGTGTAATAGTCTCGAGGGGCTGAATGGTCTCCTCCTGTTCTATGTGTAACAGGCTTGATGGGCTGAATGGGCTCCTCCTGTACCTGTGTAAGATGCTCGAAGGACTGAATGGCCTCCTCCAGTTCCTGTGTAAAAGCACTGAGAGGCAAAATGGCCACCTCCTGTTCCGGTGTAACGGGCTTGAGGGGCTGAATGGACCACCTGTTCCTGTGCAACAGGTTCAAGAGGCTGAATGGCCTACTCCTGTTCCAGTGTAACAGGCTCGAGGAGCTCAACGGCCTACTCCTGATCCTGTGTAAGAGGCTCATGGGGCTGAATGGGCTCCTACTGTTGCTGTCTAAGAAGCTCGAAACATAGAAACATAGAAGATAGGAGCAGGAGTAGGCCATTCGGTCCCTCGAGCCTGCTCCGCCATTCAATGCGATCATGGCTGATCATCCATATTCAGTACCCTGTGTAGTGTATGTAACCGTCTACCTTTAAGAGACTATGTATGTAACCGTTCACCTTTAAGAGAACTATTTTAGGTGTGGCACTACTTGTTTGGCTTCTGTATACAGTAATACCGACGGTGACCACACCGGTATATAAGTGCTGTGGCATGACTTATTGGGCAGATTCGCCCTGACCTTCGAATAGTAAAGTCCTGTTGTATGTTACTCCTGAAGTCTGTGTCGTAATTAACTGCACAACCCACAGACTTTACAGTGACGACGAGTCCGATCGTACCCTGCGGCAACAATATTTTCAAGCAACGAAAGAGCGTCGAAAAGAGGCAACCGCCCTCGTCATTCGGCTGGGAGAAAACTCAAGGCTGCAGCAATAGAAAGGAGGAAGACTTTAGTGACAAAAACTTCCATCAGCAACAGGCACTGACTGTCCCTTCTGCCACGGTGACTGTGAGTAAGGGAAGGTGAAAAGAATAGCCGGAGGATAAGGGCTGGGCATTCGACCACGGTCGAGGGGGAAAAGGAGCCGGACAAAAAGTCGGGTCCAACGGCGTCATGAGAGACCACGACCAGCAGGAAAAGCCGGGCGGTGACCGAAGCCACGAAGCGCTGCGACCGGAAGCGTAGGCGCGGGGAGAGAGAAACTCAGCCGCAGCCGGGGAGAGAAGCACCGGACTGCGAGAGGGCTGGGAGGCGCGATTGGGGTCTGAGCGAGCGGGAGAGGCAGAGCCGATCAAGAGAGACTGCGCGAGAGCCAGTCCAGCGGCTGAACTGTCCTCCGTCAACGGGGTGTACCCAGCGCCGGTAGAGCCGAGCGAGCAGGAGAGAGACAGAGCCGAGCAAGGGGAACTGGGCGAGAGCCAGCCCAGCGGCTGAACCTGTTCGCCGTCAACGGGGTACCCAGAGCCGGTCGCCCTGCCATAAAATTAAAAAAAAGGGAAAGCCTTGAAGCCGACGCGCAGGCTGTGAACCTGAAAGCCAGCGGCCGTCACCCGTGGGGAAAGTGTACCCCTCCCGCCAGGGAAGAAACGCGGGAAGCCGCCTTTAGGCGGGGAAGAAGACAAAAGCGGGAAACCGCCATTGAAGTGGGCGGGGAGAGAAGATACGAGCGGGAAACCGCCATTTTCGCGGGAAAACTACCATCTTAGAAAAAAAAAGAAATAATAATTTAAAGAAATACTTGTGTTGTTCCCAAAGAGAGGAAGATGCCTAAGTGTGGTAACATCAACAATTTTAATTCCGAGGTAGAAGACTGGGCCACGTATGTGGAACGCATTGAGATCTATTGTGAGGCCAATAAAATAGAAGAAGATGACAAAGCTATAACCTTGCTGAACTCGATGGGCGCAAAGACATACGGGCACTTGAAGCATCTACTAGCACCAGCTAAACCGGCGGATCAGACCTTCGATGATATTGTGGCTGTCCTGAAGGACCACTTGAACCCTACACCATTGATGTTGGCTGAACGATTCAAATTCTATGCGAGAACGCAACGGAAAGACGAAAGCAACGCGGAATACTTGGTTGAACTGCGGAGGCTAGCGAAAGACTGTCAGTTTAGGGACAACCTGGAAGAGGCACTGAGAGACAAATTCGTGTGCGGAATGTTGAAGGAAGAAACACAAAAACGACTGCTTGAAGAGAACGATCTTCCACTTGATAAGGCTGTCCTTATCACAGCATCAAGCGAAACCGCAGTGAAAGGAACTGCGGAAATGCAGCTAAAGGCAGCGGCACTCAGGGTACAACAAATTACTTCGGGTACAATGAAATGCTATCATTGTGGAAAGACAACACACGACCAGAACCAATGCTGGTTTAAAAACCAAGAATGTAGGAAATGTGGCAAGCTTGGTCACATAGCTAAGGTATGCCGGTCAGGAAAGAAGACCAACAATAATGAGTCACCACAAAAGTGGTACAGAAAGGTACATGAGGTGACTAGGAAGAGTCCGGAGGAACAGAAGTCGGACTCACACTCCAACCGCAAAGGACTGGATAGTTTGAGAATTCACAATGTGTGTAATGAAGCTGACCGACAAACTATCTGGATCACACTACAGATTGCAAAAGTGCAAGTGAAAATGGAAGTGGACACCGGATCGGTGCTGACGGTCATGAATAAGCATGACTATAAAAAGTTATTCAAGCATATTCCACTACGGGATACGGAACTAGTACTACAGACATACACGGGGCACAAAGTATTCCCCATCGGAAAGATAGAAGTCAAGGTGAGATACAAGGATAAAGATTACCAAAGGATGGACCTGTATGTGCTGCCCAAGGGAGGTCCACCACTTCTGGGACGGGAGTGGATCCGGAAAATAAAGATAGACTGACATTCACTAAACACCATGACGGTGGATTCCGGAAAGGAAGATGTCAAACCTGAACGGTTGTCCAGAATATTGGACGAAGCTAAAGAGGTATTCCAGCAAGGACTGGGAACACTGCGAGGAATTAAAGCAAAGGTTAAGATTGCAGAACATGCAAGCCCAAAATTTTTCAAAGCCAGATCGGTACCTTATGCGATACGACCAGCTGTGGAGGCAGAACTGGAAGAACTTGAACGATCAGGGGTACTGACAAAAGTGGACTGGAGTGAGTGGGCCACTCCCATTGTTCCTGTCATGAAGTCTTCACCAAGTAATAAGCCAGGGGGACCGGGGAAGGTCCGCATCTGCGGAGACTTCAAGATCACAGTGAATCCGGTGCTTCACAGTACAATACCCGCTTCCGCGGATTGAAGATATCTTTGCTTCGTTGGCTGGAGGGAAACACTTCACCAAGATAGACCTGGCTCAGGCATACTTACAAATGGAAGTCGAGGAAGAGTCACGCCAGTGCCTCACCATCAACACACACAGAGGATTGTATCGTTATAATAGACTGGTTTTTGGGGTAGCTTCGGCTCCAGCAATTTGGCAGAGGGCCATGGAGCAGGTATTACAAGGAATTCCAAGCATGCAGTGCTACTTAGACGATATCCTAATTACGGGAGAAGACGAGGAAGAACACCTCACAAATTTGAAACTGGTGCTCACCAGGTTGAAGGAATATGGCCTTCGAGTTAATCGCAAGAAGTGTGAGTTTTTCCAAAAACGGATCTCGTACTGAGGTCATGTCATTGACCGAGAGGGGCTGCACAAGTCACCTGACAAGATAGAAGCTGTCGTGAAGGCCCCCGCTCCAGAAAACGTATCACAGTTAAGACCATTCTTGGGGTTGATTAATTATTATCACAAGTTTCTGCCAAATCTATCCACGGTGCTGCATCCGCTGAATGCTCTGTTGCGGAAAGAAATACCATGGAAGTGGAGTGAGGAATGTAAAAAGGCTTTTCGCAGAAGCAAGGAGTTGATTACCTCTGAAGAAGTGTTGGCTCATTTCAACCCAACGTTACCCCTTCGTCTAGCTTGTGATGCTTCCCCTTATGGAATTGGAGCAGTACTTTCACATAAGTTACCAAATGGCTCGGAAAGGCCAGTGGCATTCGCGTCCCGATCATTGACCTCCGCTGAGCGAAATTATGCTCAAATAGATAGGGAGGCCCTCAGCCTTGTGTGGGGCGTGAAGAAATTCAATCATTACCTGCAAGGTAAGAAGTTCACATTACTGACAGACCACCAGCCGTTGGTGTCCATATTCAACCCAAACAAGGCCGTTTCCACCATGACAGCACAAAGGTTACAAAGGTGGTCCGTGTTACTTGGGGCACACCAATATGACATCGAATACAAAAGGTCCAAACAGCATGGAAATGCTGATGGGTTATCGCGCTTGCCATTGCCGATAGTAGAAGAAGCGACTACATTGGACACGGTAGAGATGTTCCACTCATCCATAGTGGAGTGTCTACCAATAATAAATTCGATGATCGAAAACAAAACAAGAAATGACCCGACTCTTTCATGAGTCTATGATTTAATGGTGGAGGGATGGCCAGCACAGGGCGAATCAACACTGCAAGCATTTTCACAGAGGAAAGAACAGCTGTCAGTGTGTAGAGGAACCCTGATGTGTGGATCTAGAGTGGTGATTCCACCCAAACTTCAAAAGAAGGTGCTAAAGGAGCTGCATGAGGGACATCTGGGTGGAGTGAAGATGAAGAACCTAGCAAGAGCGTTTGTATGGTGGCCAGGCATCGATGTAGACATCGAAGAAATCACTAAGAACTGCCTAGGATGTCAGAAGGTTCAGAACGCGCCACCACAGGCTCCGCTGCATCCATGGGAGTGGCACTCATCTCCTTGGCAAAGGGTACACATCGACTTTGCTGGTCCATTTATGGACTCAATGTTCCTAATAGCGGTGGATGCACACTCCAAGTGGCCGGAGGTAATAAAGATGACCACCACCACCACGGAAAAAACCATCACAGTGTTAGGGACTATGTTTGCTAGGAATGGCCTGCCGGAACAGATCTGTTCTGATAATGGACCGCAATTTGTGTCCGAAGAATTCAAGAAATTCTTAAAGAGCAATGGGGTTAAGCACTACACGTCAGCCCCATACCATCCCGCCTCCAATGGATTGGCTGAAAGGTTTGTCCAGACCTTCAAGAAGGCCATCAAGGCCATGGGTAATGAAGACATTAATTTACCACATAAGGTGGATAGCTTCTTGTTGGCGTACAGGAATGCAACACATGCGGTCACAAATCAAACTCCCGCCATGATGTTTTTTAATAGACGACTAAGATGCCGGCCGGATTTGCTCAAGCCAAATGTCTGAAGGGACGTAGAGACCCGGCAATTCCAGGGCATGAATGAAAGGGCCACTAGATCTTTTCAGGTAGGTCAACAAGTTTTGGCCCGGGACTACCGTACCGAGAAATGGCAGCCTGGATCTATTGGAAAAAGGCTAGGGCCGTTGATGTATATGGTGGATCTTGGGGACAGTATAATAAGGCGCCATGTTGACCAGATCATAGGGTCAGCCACAACTGGCCAACCTACTTCACCACCTTACCCGGTTACTGTTGAAACCGAGATACCCAGAACACCTACCTCCGATCTGGTAATACTGGAATCAGAGGAACCTGACACTGTCTTTCAAGCCGAATCGACTTTGTCAGAAGCACCTACTACCCCGCCAGGAATGACGACACCACTGAGGCGTTATCCGGACAGAGTCCGGAAACCTCCAGAGAGACTGAATCTGTGAACTGTCTTGCATAAAGTTGTATATATGTTATACTGTATGTTTAATGGGAAATACGTATGTTGTAAGCTAAAAAGGGAGGATTGTAGTGTATGTAACCATCTACCTTTAAGAGACTATGTATGTAACCGTTCACCTTTAAGAGAACTATTTTAGATGTGGCACTACTTGTTTGGCTTCTGTATACGGTAATACCGACGGTGACCACAGCCGTATATAAGTGCTGTGGCATGACTTATTGGGCAGATTCCCCCTGACATTCGAATAGTAAAGTCCTGTTGTATGTTACTCCTGAAGTCTGTGTCGTAATTAACTGCACAACCCACAGACTTTACACCCTGTCCCTGCTTTCTCCCCATATCCCTTGATCCCTTTAGCCATAAGAAATATATCCAACTCCCTTTTGAATATATTTAATGAATTGGCCTCTACTGCCTTCTGTGGTAGAGAATTCCACAGGTTCACCAATCTCTGGGTGAAGAAATTCCTCCTCATCTCAGGCCTAAATGGGTTACCCCTTATCCTTAGACTGTGACCCCTGGTTCTGGACTCCCCCACCATCGGGAATATCCATCCTGCATCTAGTCTGTCCAGTCCTGTCAGAATTTTATAAGTTTCAATGAGATCCCCTCTCATTCTTCTATATTCCAGCGAGTATAAGCCCAATCAACCCAATCTCTCCTCATACGTCATTCCTGCCATCCCAGGTATCAGCCTGGTGAATCTTCGCTGAACTCCTTCCATGGCAAGAACAACCTTCCTCAGATAAGGCGACCAAAACTACACACAATACTCAAGATGTGGTCTCACCAAGGCCCTGTACAACTGCTGCAAGACATCGTTGTTCTTGTACTCAAACACTCTCACTACGAAGGCCAACATGCCATTTGCCTTCTTAACTGCCTGCTGCACCTGCATGCTTACCTTCAGCGACTGCTGCACAAGGACACCCAGGCCTCGTTGCACTTCCCCTTCTCCCAACCTATTGCCATTCAGATAATATTCTGCCTTCCTGTTTTTGACACCAAAGTGGATAACCTCGCATTTATCCACGTTATATTGCATCTGCCACGCTTCTGCCCAATCACCTATCCTGTCCAAATCATCCTGGAGTTTTTCGGCATCCTCCTCACAGCACACACGCCCACCCAGCTTTGTGTTGTCTGCAAACTTGGAGATATTGACCCAGAAATTCGGGTCCCAACACGTGAGTACGCACGGGGTACTCACGCGTGGACCCGATGGAAGTGCCGGTTAGTTGCATGCACTGCGCATGCGCGGGAAACCGGCACTTCCGTTCCTCTGAACGAAGGGGTTCAGAGTTCGAACACGTGCGCGCGGGAGTCTGCGCGTGCGCTTTGAACTTACGTTTTTTTTACAGGTTTTTCCGTGAGGGTTAGTCTTTAGATTTTAGAAATGTAAAAATCGGCATAAGGCCTGCATTTTAAAAGGTAAGTGGTCAATTAATTAAAATTAAAACATTTTTTCCACAGGTTTATTATTTTTAAATACTTTAAAGCAAGGTAAGTTTATATTTAGCCCCGTTTTTATATAAAATTATTTTTTTCAAAAATTTAAATTATTGTTTAAAATAGTTATTTAATGTAATTTATAGTTTATTTAAAAAGTGTGATTTAAAAAAAAAATTATTTGAAGGTTTACTGTTATTTTGGGACCCTTATATTCATAAGTTTAGACAGGTCTTCCTGTCAATCTTATGAATGGGCTTTTCCCTCCTCTGATTGGCTGCCCATGGCTCACGTGATCCCAGGGGACGCATCGCACTAACTACGCCCCTGGGACACGCAAGCACAGCGCGCCGGGAGTTGGAGCAGGCCCTGGAGCGGAATTCCACAGGAGCCCAGAGCTCAACTGACTGTGCGCAAGGTAGCCCCCGACCCGAATTTCTGGGCCATTACATCTAGTTCCCTTGTCTAGATCATTAATATATATTGTGAATAGCTGGGGTCCAAGGACCGATCCCTGCGGTACCCCACTACTCACTGCATGCCACTCGGAAAAAGACCCGTTTATTCCAACTCTTTGCTTTCTGTCTGCCAACCAGTTCTCTATCCAAGTCAATACCTTGCCCCCAATCCCATGTGCCTTAACTTTACACGCGAATCTCTTAAGCGGGACCTTATCGAAAGCCTTTTGAAAGTCCAAATACACCACATCCACTGGTTCTCCCTTATCTATTTTACCAGTTACATCCTCAAAAAATTCCAATAGATTAGTCAAGCACGATTTACCTTTTGTAAATCCATGTTGACTTTGTCCGATCCTGTCACTGTTTTCCAAGTGCTCTGCTATTACATCTTTTATAATGGACTCTAGCATTTTCCCCACTACTGATGTCAGGCTTACCGGTCTATAATTCCCCGTTTTCTCTCTACCACCTTTTTTGAATAGTGGGGTAATTTTAGCTACCCTCCAATCCATGGGTACTGTTCCAGATACCATCGAATGTTGGAAGATGATCAGCAATGCATCTACTATTTCTAGGGCCACTTCCTTAAGTACCCTAGGATGTAGATTATCAGGCCCTGGGGATTTATCGGCCTTCAATCCCGTCAATTTCCCTAACACCATTTCCCTACAAATACTGATTTCTTTCAGTTCCTCCCTTTCATCAGACCCTATGTTCCCTGACATCTCTGGGAGGTTATTTGTGTCCTCCTTTGTGAAGGCAGAACCAAAATATGTATTTAGTTGGTCTGCCATTTCTTTGTTCCCCATTATAAATTCCCCTGACTCTGACTGCAAGGGACCTACGCTTGACCTCACAAAACATTTTCTCTTCACATATCTATAAAAGCTTTTACAGTCAGTTTTTATGTTCCCTGAAATCTTACTCTCATATTCTATTTTCCCCTGCTTAATTAGTCCCTTTGTCCTCCTTTGTTGAATCCTAAACTGTTCCCAATCCTCAGGTTTACTGCTTTTTCTGCCCAATTTATATGTCCTCTCCTTGGATCATATGCTGTTCCTAATTTCCCTTGTTAGCCACGGTTGAGTCACCGTTTTTGTTTTATTTTTATGCCAAACTGGGATGAACAAATTCTGTAGTTCATCCATGTGGTCTTTGAATGTTTGCCATTGCCTATCCACCGTCAACCCTTTGAGTGACATTCCCCAATCAATCCTACCCAACTCGCGCCTCATACCATCATAGTTTCCTTTATTTAAATTCAGGATCCTAGTCTCTGAGTCAACTACTTCACTCTCCATCTTAATGAAGAATTCTATCATGTTATGATCGCTCCGACCCAAGGGGCCTTGTACAACAAGATTGCTAATTAATCCTTTCTCATTACGTAATACCCAGTCTAAGATGGCTGGTTGGTTCCTTGACATATTGGTCCAGGAAACCATCCGATAAACACGCCAGGAATTCCTCCTCCACAGTATTGTTACTAATTTGGTTAGCCCAATCTATATGTAGATTAAAGTCACCCATGATAACTGCTGTGCACTTATTGCACACTTCTCTAATTTCCCTTTTAATGCCATCCCCAACCTCAGCCCCTCGTGCCTATTACGCAGGATTAGGATGAGGCCATTCAGCCCCTCGAGCCTGTTACACAGGAACAGGAGGAGGCCATTCAGCCCCTCAAGCATGTTACACAGGAACAGGAGGAGGCCATTCAGCTACTGTAGACTGTTACACAGGAACAGAAGGAGCTGAATGGCTTCCACCTGCTGCTTTATGTCAGGCGGGAATGGGCTGAATGGCCTCCTCCTGTTCCTGTGTAACAGTCTCGAGGGGCTGAATGGCCTCCTCCTGTTCCTGTGTAAGCGCTCGAGGGGCCGAATGGCCTCCTCCTGTTCCTGTGTAAGAGGCTCGAGGGGCTGAATGGCCTCCTCCTGTCCCTGTGTAAGAGGCTCAAGGGGCTGAATGGCCTCCTCCAGTTCCTGTGTAAGAGGCTCAAGGGGCTGAATGGTCTCCTCCTCTTCCTGTGTAAGAGGCTCAAGGGGCTGAATGGTTTCCTCCTGTTCCAATGTAACATTCTACCGCAGCTGAATGGTCTCCTCCTGTTCCTGTGTAAGAGGCTCGAGGGGCTGAATGGCCTCCTCCAGTTCCCATATAAAAGGCTCGAGGGGCTGAATGGCCTCCTCCTGCTCCCATGTAACAGGCCCGAGGGGGAAGAATGGACTCCTCCCGTTCCTGTGTAGCAGGCTCGAGTGGCTGAATGGCCTCCCCTTGTTCCTGTGTAAGCGGCTCCAGGTACTAAATGGACCGCTCCTGTTCCTGTGATGCAGGCTCGAGTGGATAAATGAGCTCCTTCTGTTCCTGTGTAACAATCTACAGTAGCTGAATGGCCTCCTCCATTTCCTGTGTAAGAGGCTCGAGGGGCTGAATGGCCTCCTCCTGTTCCTGTGTAATGGGCTCGAGAGCCTGAATGGCCTCCTCCTGTTCCTGTGTAAGAGGCACAAAGGGCTGAATGGCTTCCTCCTGTTCCTGTGTAAGAGGCTCGAGAGGCTGAATGTCCTCCTCCTGTTCCTGCGTAAGAGGCTCGAGGGGCTGAATGGCCTCCTCCTGTTCCTGTGTAAGTGGTCGAGGGCCTGAATGTCCTCCTCCTGTTCCTGTGTAAGAGGCTCGAGGGGCTGAATGTCCTCCTCCTGTTCCTGCGTAAGAGGCTCGAGGGGCTGAATGGCCTCCTCCTGTTCCTGTGTAAGAGGTCGAGGGCCTGAATGTCCTCCTCCTGTTCCTGTGTAAGAGGCACGAGGGGTTGAATGGCCTCCTCCTGTTGCTTTGTAAGGGACTCGAGGGGCTAAATGACCTCCTTCTGTTCCTGTGTAACAGGTTACTGGAGCTGACTGGCCTCCTCCTGTTCCTTGTCTAATAGGCACGAGTGGCTTAATGGCCTCCTCCTGTTCCTGTGTAACAGGCTTGAGGGGCTTAATGGCCTCCTCCTGTTCCTGTGTAACAGACTCAAGGGGCTGAATGGCCTCCTCCTGTTCCGTGTAACAGGCTTGAGGGGCTGAATGGCCTCCTCCTGTTCCTGTGTAACAGGCTCGAGGGGATGAATGGCCTCCTCCTGTTCCTGTGTAACAGGCTCGAGGGGCAGAATGGTCTCCTCCTGTTCCTGTGTAACAGTCTTGAGGGGCTGAATGGCCTCCACCTGTTCCAGTGTAACAGGCTCGAGGGGCTGAATGGCTTCCTCCTGTTCTTGTGTAATATTTGTACGATTTGGACAGGTTGGGTGATTGGGCAGAAACATGGCAAATGTACTATAATGTGGATAAATGTGAGGTTATCCACTTTGGTGGCAAAAACAGGAAGGCAGATTATTTTTTGAATGGCAATAGATTGGGAGAAGGGGAAGTGCAAAGAGACCTGGGTGCTCTTGTGCACCAGTCGCTGAAGGTAAGCTTGCAGGTGCAGCAGGCGGTTATGAAGGCAAATGGTTTGTTGGCCTTCGTAGCGAGATGGTTCGAGTACAGGAACAAGGATGTCTTGCTGCAGTTGTACAGGGCCTTGGTGAGACCGCACCTTGAGTATTGTTTGCAGTTTTGCTCGTCTTATCTGAGGAAGGACGTTCTTGCCATGGAAGGAGTGCAGTGAAGATTCACCAGGCTGATACCTGGGATGGCAGGAATGACGTATGAGGAGAGATTGTGTCGATTAGGCTTATACTCATTGGAGTTTAGAAGATTGACAGGGGTTCTCATCGAAACCTATAAAGTTCTGTCAGGCCTGGACAGACTAGATGCAGGAAGGATGTTCCTGATGGTCGGGGAGTCCAGAACCAGGGGTCACAGTCTAAGGATAAGGGGTAAGCCATTTAGGACTGAAATGAGGAGGAATTTCTTCACCCAGAGAGTGGTGAACCTGTGGAATTCTCTGCCACAGAGGGCGGTGGAGGTCAGTTCATTAAATATATTCAAGAAGGAGTTGGATATATTTCTTAAGGCCAAAGGGATCAAGGGATATGGGGAGAAAGCAGGGACAGGGTACTGAATTTGGATGATCAGCCATGATCTCGTTGAATGGTGGAGCAGGCTCGAAGGGCCGAATGGCCTACTCCTGCTCCTATCTTCTATGTTTCTATGTAATAGGCTTGAGGGACTGAATTGCCTCCTTCTGTTACTGTGTAATAGGCACGAGTGCCTGAATGGCCTCCTCCAGTTCCTGCCTAAGTGGCTTGAGGGGCTGAATGGTCTCCTCCTGTTCCTGTATAACAGGCTCGAGGGGCTGAATGGCCTCCTCCTGTTCCTGTGTAAAAGAATTGAGGGACTGAATGTCCTCCTCCTGTTCCTGTGCAAAAGACTCGAGAGGCTGAATGGCCTCTTCCTGTTTTATGTGTAACAGGCTTGAGGGGCTGAATGGTCTCTTCCTGTTCCTGTGTAAGATGCTCGAAAAACTGAATGGCCTCCTCCTGTTCCTGTGTAACAGGCTCGAGGGGCTGAATGGCCTCCTCTTGTTCCGCTATAACAGGCTCGCGTGGCTGAATGACCTCCTCCTGTTGCTTTATAACAGGCCCGAATGGGGTGATTGGCCTCCTGCTGTTACTGAGTAAGAGGCTCAAGGTGCTGAATGGCCTCCTCTTGTACCTGTGTAAAAGGCTCATTGGGCTGAAAGGCCTCCTCCTGTTCCTGTAAAAGAGGCTCAAGGGGCTGAATGGATTTCTACTGACCATTTGTAATATGCTCGAGGGGCTGAAGGGCCTCCCCGTGTACCCATGTAGCAGGCTCGAGGGGCTGAATGGCCTCCTCCTGTTCATGTGCAACAGGCTCGAGGGGCTTACTGTTCTCCTCCTGTGCCTGTGCAGCAGGCTCATGGGGCTGAATGGCCTCCTCTTGTACCTGTGTAAAAGACTCGAGGGGCTGAATGGCCTCCTCCTGTCCCTGTGTAACAGGTTTGAGAGGCTGAATGGTCTCCTCCTGTTCCTGTGTAACAGGATCGAGAGGCTGAATGGTCCTCCTGATCGTGTGTAACAGGCTCAAGTGGCTGAATGTCCTCCTCCTGTTCATGTGCAACAGGCTCGAGGGGCTGAATGGCCTCCTCCTGTTCCTGTGTAACAGGTTTGAGGGGCTGAATGGCCTCCTCCTGTTCCTGTACAACAGACTCGAGGGGCTGAATGACCCCCTGCAGCTCCTGTGTAACAGTGCGAGGGGCTGCATGGTCTCCTCCTGTTCCTGTGTAACAGGCTGGAGGGTCTGAATGGCCTCCTCCTGTTCCTGTAAAAGAGGCTTGAGGGGCTAAATGGCTTCCTCCTGATCGTGTGTAACAGGCTGGAGGGGCTGAATGGCCACCTCCTGTTCCCGTGTAGCAGGCTCAAGGGGTTGTAATGGACTCCGCCTGTTCCCATGTAACAGGATTGAGGGGGCTGAATGGCCTCCTCCTGTTCCTGTGAAACAGGCTCGAGGGGCTAAATGGCCTCCACCTGTTCCTGTGTAAGAGCATCAAGGGAATGAATGGTCTTCTACTGTTCCTGTCCAAGAAGCTCGAGGGGCTGAATGGCCTCCTCCTGTTGCTTTATATCAGGCTCGAGTGGTTTAATTGGCCTCCTACTTTTCCTGTGTAAGAGGTTGGAGGGGCTGAATGGTCTCCTCCTGTTCCTGTATAACAGACTCGAGGGGCTGAATGGCCTCCTCTATTTCCTGTGTAACTGGTCCGAGTGGCTGAATGGTATCCTCCAGTTCCTGTGTAACAGGCTCGAGGGGCTGAATGGCCTCCTCCTGTTCCTGTGTAAGAGGCTCAAGGGAATGAATAGCCTCCTCCTGTTCCTGTGTAACAGGCTCGAGGGGCTGAATGGCCTCCTCCAGTTCCTGTGTAACAGGCTCCAGGGGCTGAAGGCCTCCTCCTGTTCCAGTGTAACAGGCATAGGGGCTGAATGGTTTCTTCCTGTTCCTGTGTAAGACGCTTGAGGGACTGAATGGCCTCCTCCTGTTCCTGTGTAACAGGCTTAAAGGGCTGAATGGCCTCCTCCTGTACCTGTGTAACAGGCTCGAGGGACTGAATGGCCTCCACCTGTTCCTGTGTAAGCAGTTGGAGGGGCTGAATGGCTTCCTCCAGTTCCGGTGTAACAGGCATGAGGGGCTGAATGACCGCCTCCTGTTGCTTTTTATCAGGCTTGAATGGGTTAATTGGCCTCCTACTGTTCCTGTGTATGAGGTTGGAGGGGCTGAATGGCCTCCTCCTGTGCCCATGCAGCAGATTCGAGGGGTTAAATGGCCTCCTCCTATTCCTGTGTAACAGGCTCAAGGACCTGAAGGCCTCCTCCTGTTCCAGTGTAACAGGCTTAGGGGCTGAATGGTTTCTTCCTGTTGCTGTGTAAGACGCTTGAGGGGCTGAATGGCCTCCTCCAGTTCCAGTGTAACAGGCTCGTGGGGTTGAATGGCCTCCTCCTGTTCCTGTGTAACAGGATCAAGGGGCTGAATGGTCTTCCTGTTCCTGTTCAACAGGCTTGAGGGGCTGAATGGCCTCCTCCTGTTCCTGTATAACAGGCTCAAGGGGGTCGAATGACCTCCTTCTGTTCCTGTGTAAGAGAGTCAAGGGACTGAATGGCCTCCTCCTGTTCCTGTGTAACATGCTCGAGTGGCTGAATGGCCTCCTGCTGTTCCTGTGTAAGAGGCTCGAGGGGGCTCAATGGCCTCCTCCTGTTCCTGTGTAACTGGCTCGAGGGGTTAAATGACCTACTCCTGTTCCAGTGTAACTGTCTCGAGGGGCTAAATGACCTACTCCTGTTCCTGTATGACAGGATCAAGGGGCTGAGTGGCCTCCTCTATTTCCTGTGTAACTGGCCCGAGTGGCTGAATGGTATCCTCCTGTTCCTGTGCAACAGGCTCGAGGGGCTGAATGGCCTCCTCCTGGGCCTGTGTAACAGGCTCGAGGTGCTGAATGGCCTCCTCTAGTTCCTTTGTAGCAGGGTCGAGGGGCTAAATGGCCTCATCCTGTTCCTGTGTAACAGGCTCAAGGGGCTGAATGGCCGACTCCTGTTACTGTGTAAGAGGCTCAAGGGAATGATTGGCCCCCCCTCATGTTTTATGTGTAAGAGGCTTGAGGGGCTGAATGGCACCCTCATCTGTCTGCTTAAGAGACTCAATGTTTGATTGGTCTCCTCCTGTTCCTCTGTAAAGGTTCAAGGGGCTGAATGGCCTCCTCCGGTTCCAGTGTTACAGGCTCGAGGGGCTGAATGGCCTCCACCTGTTCCTGTGTAACAGGTTTAAGGGGCTGAATGGCCTCCTCCTGTTCCTGTGTAACAGGCTCAAGGGGCTGAATGGCCTCCTCATGCTCCTGTATATCATACTTGCGGGGCTGAATGGCCTCCTCCTGTTTCTGTGTAACAGGCTCGAGGGGCTGAATGGCCTCCTCCTGTTCCTGTATAACATACTTGAGGGGCTGAATGGCCTCCTCCTGTTCCTGTATAACAGACCCAAAGGGCTGAATGGCCTTCTCCTGTTCCTGTGCAACAGGCACGAGTGGCTGAAAGGCCTCCTCCTGTTCCTGTATAACATACTTGAGGGGCTGAATGGCCTCCTCTATTTCCTGTGTAACTGGCCCGAGTGGCAGAATGGTATCCTCCTGTTCCTGTGTAACAGGCTCGAGGGGCTAAATGGCCTACTCCTATTCCTGTGCAAGGGAAATTAGGGATAGCATAAGGTCCAAGGAGAGGGCATATAAATTGGCCAGAAAAAGCAATAATCCTGAGGATTGGGAGCAGTTTAGGATTCAACAAAGGAGGACAAAGGGATTAATTAAGAAAGGGAAAATAGAATATAAGAGTAAGCTTGCAGAGAACATAAAAACTGACTATAAAAGCTTTTATAGATATGTGAAGAGAAAAAGATTGGTGAAGTCAAGCGTAGGACCCTTGCAGTCAGAATCGGGGGAATTTATAATGGGGAACAAAGAAATGGCGGACCAACTAAATACATATTTTGGTTCTGTCTTCAAAAAGGAGGACACAAATAATCTCCCAGAGAGGCCGGGGAACATAGGGTCTGATGAAAGGGTGGAACTGAAAGAAATCAGTATTTGTAGGGAAATGGCGATAGTAAAATTGATGGGACTGAAGGCCGATAAATCCCCAGGGCCTGATAATCTACATCCCAAGGTACTTAAGGAAGTGGCCCTAGAAATAGTAGATGCATTGCTGGTCATCTTCCAGAACTCGATAGACTCTGGAACGGTACCCATGGATTGGCGGGTAGCTAATGTTACCCCACTATTCAAAAAAGGTGGTAGAGAAAAGGCGGGGAATTATAGATCGGTAAGCTTGACATCGGTAGTGGGGAAAATGCTAGAGTCCATTATAAAAGATGTACTAGCAGAGCACTTGGAAAGCAGTGACTGGATCGGACAAAGTCAACATGGATTTACAAAAGGTAAATCATGCTTGACTAATCTACTGGAATTTTTTGAGGATGTAACTGGTAAAATGGATAAGGGAGAACCAGTGGATGTGGTGTATTTGGACATTCAGAAGGCTTTTGATAAGGTCCCGTGTGGTGTATGTAACCTGTACCATCTTAAGAGACTACCTTAAGGTGATGGACTACTTTCTCTTGGCTACTGTATACTGTAGTACCGGTGGTGACCACACCGGTATATAAACTCTGTGTAGCAATTTGTAAGGCAGTTCAGCCTGACCTTCAGTTAAGTAAAGACCTATTTAAGTTTTCCTGTTGTCTGTGTCCAGTGATTTAAAATAAGTGTATCTGGGAAACACAGACTCAACAGTGGTGATGAGTCGATCTTACCCAGCGGCAGTTACATCCAAGGCAGCTTTGTCCCCAGAACGGGCGTCGAGAAGGGGCATCCGCCCTCATCATTCTGCTGAGCACCGTATTCGCACGGGAGGCATCGAGAACCTGGGTTGGAATTGCTGACCACGAAGTCTACCATCAGCGACAGGCAGTGATCATCCCTTCTTCCACGGTGGTGGGTAAGCCGATCAGCGACACGGGCAGAAAGTTGGCCCCGTTGTCAGTGGAGAAGGGGAGGGAGACCGAAGGAAAAGGGCGGAGAACACGACCGCAGCCGGTAAAAGGGCCGGGCTGCAATCGGAACAGAGACGCGCAGCAATAAGGGAAGCGTTAATGCCCACGAGGACCGCGGGGGAACAAAAGCAACAGCGTCGGGGAAATTAAGGACCGCTGGGAGGCGAGAACGGCAACAGCGCGGTAATCGCCATTGTAGCCAGCGGGGGAAAAGAGCAGCAGCGTCGGGGGAAATTAAGGACCGCTGGGAGGCGAGAACGGCAACAGCGCGGTAATCGCCATTGTAGCCAGCGGGGGAAAAGAGCAGCAGCGTCGGGGGAAATTAAGGACCGCTGGGAGGCGAGAACGGCAACAGCGCGGTAATCGCCATTGTAGCCAGCGGGGGAAAAGAGCAGCAGCGTCGGGGGAAATTAAGGACCGCTGGGAGGCGAGAACGGCAACAGCGCAGTAATCGCCATTGTAGCCAGTGGGGGAAGAAGACAAGTGCGGGAAGTCACCATTTTAGTCGGCGGGGGAAGAAGACAAGCGCGGGAAAAGATGCCAAGCGCAGGAAGCCGCCATTTTGGAAAAATAAAATATTTAAAGAAACTCACAAGGATGCCTAAAAACGGTAACATCACGGCTTTTGATAGCGATGTCGAAGACTGGGCCACTTATGTGGAACGCATTGAAGTTTATTGTACAGCAAATGATGTACCGGATGATAAGAAAGCACTAACCCTATTAAACTCGATGGGTGCGAAGACGTACGGGTTATTAAGGCAGCTTGTAACACCAGATAAACTGGTAGGAAAGAGTTTCGCGAATATTGTTACTACCCTGCAAGAGCATTTAAACCCCACGCCGCTGCTGATAGCGGAACGATTTAAATTTTACAGAAGAATGCAGCTGAAAGAGGAAAGCAATGCTGAATTCTTAATTGAACTGCGCAAGCTATCAAAGTACTGTCAGTTCGGTATGGGACTAGCAGATGCTCTGAGAGATAAGTTTGTGTGTGGACTACTAAAAGAAGGAACTCAGAAGTGACTGCTAGAGGAAAAGGACCTTACGCTAGACAAGGCTGTCACCATTGCAGCATCGCATGAGGCAGCAGCACGAGGCACCGCGGAAATGCAGCAAAGGCCATCGGAATTCAGCACCAATGAAATGGCATTGGGTGCAGCAAAGTGCTATCGTTGCGGAAGGACAACGCATGATCAGAACCAGTGCTGGTTCAAAAATAAAGAATGCAGGAAATGTGGCAAACTCAGTCACATAGCGAAAGCATGCCGGTTAGGAAAGGAGACCAGCAACAAAAAGTCACCGCAGGAGAAGTACAAAAAAGTACACAAGGTGACAGAGAACAGTTCGGATGAACAGAAGATGGATTCAGACTCCAGCAGTAAGGAACTGGGTTGTCTAAGAATACATAATGTGGGTAACACAGCAGACCACCAAACTATCTGGGTCACACTTCAGATAGCAGGAGTCCAAGTGAAGATGGAATTGGACACTGGATCGGCATTGACGGTCATGAATAAGCAAGATTACAAAAGGTTATTCGCACACATTCCCCTAAGGGATACGGAGATTGTATTGAAAACATACACGGGGCAAAGAGTATACCCCATCGGAAAGATAAAAGTAAAGGTGGTCCACAAGGGTAAAGAAAGCCAAGGAATGGACTTGTATGTGTTACCTGAGGGAGGTCCCCCACTACTGGGACGAGAATGGATCAGGAGAATAAATATGGACTGGCATTCCTTAAAAGCACTAACTGTAGATTCCGATAAAAAGGACGACGTCAAACCTAAACGACTGTCCAGAATATTGGACGATGCTAAGGAGGTGTTCCAACAGGGACTGGGAACACTGAAAGGAATTACGGCAAACATCAAGGTTGAAGAACATGCAAACCCGAAATTTTTCAAAGCCAGACCGGTACCTTATGCGATACGACCTGCTGTGGAAGCAGAGCTGGAAGGGCTAGAACGTTCAGGAGTACTGTCAAAGGTGGACTGGAGCAAATGGGCCACGCCCATTGTCCCCGTCATGAAGCGTTCATTGAGCAACAAGCCGGGGGAACCGGGGAAGGTTCGCATCAGTGGCAATTTCAAGATCACTGTTAATCCGGTTCTTCACACGGTGCAATATCCGCTTCCACGGATTGAAGATATCTTTGCTTCATTGTCTGGTGGGAAACACTTCACCAAGATAGACCTGGCGCAGGCGTACGTACAGATGGAAGTTGATGAAGCGTCATGCCAGTATCTCACGATCAACACGCATAAGGGCTTATATCAGTATAATAGACTGGTTTTTGGAGTGGCATCGGCTCCAGCGATTTGGCAAAGGGCCATGGAGCAGGTATTACAGGGAATTCCAGGCACACAATGCTACCTGGACGACATTCTGATTACAGGAGATGATGATGAGGAACACCTTGCAAATTTGGAGCAGGTGCTCACCAGATTGAAAGAATATGGACTTCGAGTTAATCGCCAGAAATGTGAGATCTTTCAGAAGCGAATCTCGTACTGTGGTCACGTCATTGACCAGGAGGGGCTTCATAAGTCACCTGACAAGATCGAAGCTGTTGTGAAGGCTCCCGCTCCGGAAAATGTATCCCAGTTGAGGTCGTTCCTAGGGTTGATTAACTATTACCATAAGTTTCTGTCAAATTTATCCACGGTGCTACACCCGCTGAACGCTCTTTTGCAAAAGGGAGTGCCATGGAAGTGGAGCGAGGACTGTAAGCGGGCTTTTCACAAAAGCAAGGCACTGATCACCTCTAAGGAAGTGTTGGCTCACTTTAACCCAATGCTGCCTATTCGTTTAGCTTGTGATGCTTCTCCATATGGTATTGGGGCAGTGCTCTCACATAAGCTGCCAAATGGCTTGGAAAGGCCAGTCGCGTTCGCATCCAGATCATTGACCTCCGCTGAGCGCAACTATGCTCAGATAGATAGGGAGGCTCTCAGCCTCGTGTGGGGAGTTAAAAAATTTAATCATTACCTGCAAGGCCAAAAGTTTACGCTGCTGACAGACCACCAGCCGTTGGTTTCCATTTTTAACCCGAAGAAGGGTGTTTCAGTGATAACAGCGCAGAGGCTCCAGAGATTGTCCCTTTTCCTAGGGGCACATCAATATGAGATCGAATTCAAAGGTACAAAGCAACATGGTAATGCTGATGGGCTGTCGCGCCTGCCACCACCTACAGCGGAAGAGGCACTGACAGTTGACCCTGTTGAGTTTTTTCACTCGACCATCATCGAGTGTTTACCAGTCACCAATGCGAGTATTGAGAGAGAGACCAGGAACGACCCGCCACTGTCTCGGGTCTACGAATTGACAGTGAAGGGATGGCCAGCACATGGTGAACCACTGTTACCGGCATTCTCAGCCAGAAGAGAACAGCTGTCCGTCTGTCAAGGAACATTGATGTATGGAACAAGGGTGATTATTCCTCCTAAATTAAGGGAGAGAGTTCTAAAGGAACTACATGAAGGTCATCTGGGGGGAGTCAAGATGAAAAGCCTTGCTAGGGCTTATGTGTGGTGGCCAGGCATCGACAAACAAATAGAGGATCTGACTAAAAGCTGCTCAGGGTGCCAAAAAGTTCAAAATGCACCTCCAATTGCACCGCTGCATCCATGGGAATGGCCTTCAACTCCATGGCAACGTGTACATATCGACTTTGCAGGTCCATTCATGGATTCCATGTTTTTGATAGCGGTAGACGCACATTCTAAATGGCCAGAAGTGATTAAGATGGCGACCACTACCTCGGAAAAGACGATCGCAGTTCTAAGGACCATATTTGCAAGAAATGGATTGCCAGAACAAATATGTTCAGACAACGGACATCAGTTCGTGTCAGAAGAATTCCAGAAATTCATGAAGAAGAATGGGGTGAAACACTATACATCTGCCCCATATCATCCGGCCACAAATGGGTTGGCCGAGAGATTTGTACAAACGTTCAAAAAGGCGATAAAGGCCATGAGCGAAGACCATATTCCACTACAACACAAGGTGGACAATTTCCTAATGGCATATCGAAACGCTACACATGCAGTGACAAATCAAAGCCCTGCCATGATGTTTTATAACAGGAGGTTGCGGTCCAGGTTGGATTTGTTAAAACCCAATGTGCATAGGGAAGTCGAAAACAAACAATTCCAGCATGTAAATAACAAGACCACTAGGAGTTTCGAAATAGAACAACCAGTGTTAGCCCGAGACTATAAGAATGATAAATGGCAATCCGGAACAATTCGTGCCAGACAAGGACCCCTGATGTACACGGTAGATATTGGTGAAAACGTAATACGACGTCATGCGGACCAACTTGTGGAATCGAGAACAAGGGTCGAACCAATGTCTACGGCAGAGACAACAGTGGAAGAAGTTATTGAACCTGAAGCATCGACCACAGACGCGAACGTACATGATGATGTCCAATCCATAAGAGATCAATTAGATGAATCACCCCAGCAACGAGAATCAGAGACCCCTGAAAGGCGTTATCCAACTCGGATCAGGAGGTCTCCTCAGAGACTGAATCTTTGAACAGTTTTGTATAAAAGTTGTATATATGTTATCCATGTTATGTTTAAATTGGGGTATACACTGTTAAGCTAAAAAGGGAGGAATTGTGGTGTATGTAACCTGTACCACCTTAAGAGACTACCTTAAGGTGATGGACTACTTTCTCTTGGCTACTGTATACTGTAGTACCGGTGGTGACCACACCGGTATATAAACTCTGTGTAGCAATTTGTAAGGCAGTTCAGCCTGACCTTCAGTTAAGTAAAGACCTGTTTAAGTTTTTCCTGTTGTCTGTGTCCAGTGATTTAAAATAACTGTATCTGGGAAACACAGACTCAACATCCCGCATAAGAGATTAGCGTGCAAAATTAAGGCACATGGGATTGGGGGCAAGGTATTGACTTGGATAGAGAACTGGTTGGCGGACAGAAAGCAAAGAGTTGGAATAAACGGTTCGTTTTCCGAGTGGCAGGCAGTGACTAGTGGGGTACCGCAAGGATCAGCCCTACGACCCCAGCTGTTCACAATATATATTAATGATCTGGACGAGGGAATTGGATGTAATATCTCCAAATTTGCAGACGACACAAAGCTGGGTGGGAGGGTATGCTGTGAGGAGGATGTCGTGAAACTCCAGCATGATTTGGACAGGTTGGGTGATTGGGCAGAAACATGGTAAATGCACTATAATGTGGATAAATGTGAGGTTATACACTTTGGTGGCAAAAACAGGAAGGCAGATTATTATTTGAATGGTAATAGATTGGGAGAAGGGGAAGTGCAAAGAGACCTGGGTGTTCTTGTACACCAGTCGCTGAAGGTAAGCATGCAGGTGCAGCAGGCGGTTAAGATGGCAAATGGTATGTTGGCCTGATGCGCTATCAACAATACCAAAAGCTACGAGATGGAGTTATATGAAGTAGGCTTTTATTGACTAAGAACTAGAGCATGCCTCTGCTAGTGAATCCATCCTAAGAGCTCCCGGGGGAAGGGTGGTGAGTCATCTTTATACCCGGGCTTAGGGGTGGAGCCAGGGGCTGAGACATGCCTGGACTTGTACAGGGTTAACAGTGGTTTACCACACAGGCATGTACAGGTTAACAGTGGTTTACCACATTCACCCCTCGTTTAAAAAAGAGTCCGGCGGGGTCAAGTGTTTCAAAAGTTCGTATACGAAAGTCTCTCCGGAGGTCTTGTCTGCCGTAATGATCTTCGTGGTGACGGTTGCGGCGGTTCTTTGCCCGTGGCCGCTTCTCGCGTGGGACGGAGCACTGGCGTGTCGTCCTCTCGGGGTAGGGATGGCACCGGCATGTCGTCAGTTCATGGTAGACACCCCGGTGGTGCATCGTGGGTAGTGGTGGTGGGTGGAGGTATTGGATGGTGATCGATGGTGTTTTGGGTGGTACCTGAGTGTGCGAGGTCTCGAATTGAGACTGTGTCCTCCCGCCCGTCAGGATACGCCACGTAGGCGTACTGTGGGTTGGCGTGGAGGAGGTGAACCTTTTCGATCAGGGGGTCCGTCTTATGGCTCCTCACGTGTTTCCTGAGCAGGACGGGTCCCGGAGACGTCAGCCATGGCGGTAGTGATGTCCCCGAGGTGGATTTCCTGGGGAAGACGAACATCTTCTCGTGAGAAGTGGCGTTTGTGGCAGTACAGAGCAGTGATCGTATGGAGTGGAGCGCATTGGGGAGGACATCTTGCCAGCGGGAGATTGGGAGGCCCTTGGATTTTAGGGCGAGCATGGCGGTCTTCCACACCGTTGCATTCTCCCTCTCTACCTGTCCGTTACCCCGGGGGTTGTAGCTGGTAGTCCTGCTCGTGGCTATGCCCTTCTCGAGCAGGTACTGGCGCAGCTCGTTGCTCATGAACGACGAGCCCCTGTCGCTGTGGATGTAATTGTGGAAGCCAAATATGGCAAACAGGTCGTGGAGGCACCTGATGACTGTGGCGCTGGTCATGTCCGGGCAGGGGATGGCGTAGCGGAAATGGGAGTACTCGTCAATAATATTGAGGAAGTACGTGTTGCGATCAGAGGAGGGAAGGGGCCCCTTGAAATCGATGCTGAGACGTTCGAAGGGGCATGTGGCTTTAATCAGGTGTGCCCTGTCTGGCCTATATAATTGCGGTTTGCATTCGGCGCAGACCTGGCAGTTCCTGGTCATGGTCCTGACCTCCTCGATGGAGTAAGGCAGGTTGTGAGCGTTAATAAAGTGGAAGAACCTGGTGACCCCCGGGTGGCAGAGATCATTGTGGAGGGTCCGTAGCCTATTGACTTGTGCGTTGGCACATGTCCCACGGGATAGGGCGTCTGGGGGCTCATTAAGTTTCCCGGGCCGGTGTAAGATATCGTAGCTGTAGGTGGATAACTCGATCCTCCACCGCAATATCTTATCATTTTTGATTTTCCCCCTTTGTCTGTTGTTAAACATAAATGCTACTGACCGTTGGTCAGTGAGCAGGGTGAAACGTTTACTGGCCAGGTAATGCCTCCAGTGCCGTACAGCCTCCACTATCGCCTGGGCCTCCTTCTCGACTGAGGAGTGTCGAATTTCGGGGCCCTGGAGGGTCCGTGAAATGAAGGCCACGGGTCTCCCCGCCTGGTTAAGGGTTGCGGCTAGGGCGAAGTCGGATGCATTGCTCTCCACTTGGAAAGGGATGGACTCATCCACTGCATGCATTGTGGCCTTCGCAATGTCCTCTTTTATGAGGGTGAAGGCCGCACGGGTCTCTCCATCAGGGGGAAGGAGGTTGACTTGATGAGGGGCCGGGCTTTGTCCGCAGAGTTGGGCACCCACTGGGCGTAGTAAGAGAAGATCCCTAGGCATCTCTTCAGGGCTTTTAGGCAGTGGGGGGGGGTATTTCCAGGAGGGGGCGCATTCGGTCGGGGTCGGGGCCAATTACTCCGTTTTCCACCACGCAGCCAAGAATAGCGAGGCGCGCGGTGCGGAACATACATTTTTCTCTGTTGTATGTCAGATTCAGCCGTTGGGCCATACGGAGGAATTTTTCTAGGTTGGCGTCGTGGTCCTGCCGGTCATGGCCGCAGATGGTGACGTTGTCTAGATAGGGGAAGGTGGCCTGCAGCGCGTTCTGGTCAACCATCCGGTCCATCTCCCTTTGGAAGACCAAAACCCCATTGGTGACGCTGAAGGGGACTCGGAGGAAGTGGTAGAGGCAACCGTCAGCCTCGAAGGCCGTGTACTGGCGGTCCTCAGGCCTGATGGGGAGCTGGTGGTATGCCGACTTCAGATCAATCGTCGAGAATACCCGGTATTGTGCTATCTGGTTGACCATGTCAGATATGCGGGGAAGTGGGTATGCATCTAATTGCGTGTATCGATTGATCGTCTGGCTGTAATCAATAACCAGGCACTGTTTTTCGCCGGTCTTTACTACCACCACTTGGGCTCGCCATGGGCTGGTGCTGCCCTCGATAATCCCTTCCCTCAGGAGTCTTTGTACTTCTGATTTAATAAAGCTCCTATCCCCGGCACTGTACCAGCTGCTTTTAGTAGCAATTGGCTTGCAGTCTTTGGCGAGATTAGCGAACAACAGGGGGGGGTTTGACCTTCAGGGTGGACAGGCTGCATAATTTGCGCGGCGCCGTGTTTAAATTCTGCTGGCTGCAGACTGTAAGTGGGGGCAGGGGCCCACCATATGCCATCGTGACGCTCTCCAGATGGCACTGGAAGTCTAATCCTAGCAGTACGGGAGCGCAGAGCTGTGGCAGGACGAGGAATTTAAACTCTCTGTACTCCACGCCGTTCACTGTCAGAGTCGCTAAACAGTAGCCGCCGACGTCCGCCGTATAGGACTTTGAGGCCATAAAGACCTGGTGGCGTGTGCGCATAACCGATAGGGAGTAGCGTCGCACCGTGTCGGGGTGGATGAAGCTCTCCGTGCTTCTGCAGTCGAAAAGGCAATTTGTGGCATGGCCATTTACCTTTACGTTCATCATGGACCTGGCTAGTTGATGGGGCCTAGATTGGTCCAGGGTGATGGAGGCCATCGTCGAGGTCGGTGGGTCGCTGTAGTATTCACCCGCGCCGAGGGCCTGGTCCCGAGATGGTGTCCAAGATGGCGGCTCCCCCTCGGCTGGTGGTGTCCAAAATGGCGGCCCGCACGGCTCACACGTGGTTGGTGGGGTCCAAAATGGCGGCCTGTACGGTTCACACGCGGCGCTGCTGGACTTTGGGGTCGATTTCGCCTTGCACACTCTCGCGTAGTGGCCTTTCTTGCCGCATTTGGAACAGGTCGCATCCTTTGCTGGGCATTGCTGTCTGGGGTGCTTGGCCTGGCCGCAGAAGTAGCATTTCTGGCCTCTGGTCATTGCAGCTGTAGTTGTGCTGCTGGCGGCTTGTGGCCTTACCGGGTCCCAAGATGGCTGCTCCCGTGGCATCCACATGGCCATCCGGTCAGGGGGGTAGGCGTCCATGCTCTGGAGGGCCACGTCTAACGAGTTAGCGAGGGCCACCGTCTTCTGCAGGTCGAGCCCCTTCTGTTCCAGCAGCCTCTGCCGAGTATAGTTGGACCTGATGCCGGCTACGTAGGCATCTCGGATCAGGTCTTCCGTGCATTCCTTGGCCGTCACCGCTTTGCAATTACAGTCCCGGCTGAGGACTCTCAGTGCCAGTAAATATTCAGCGCCCGATTCCCCGGGGCGCTTTTTTCGGGTAGCCAGGAGGTGTCTGGCATAGACCTCGTTAACAGGCCTCACGTATTGTTCCTTTAGCGTCGCGATGGTGGCCGCGTAAGTAGTGGCATCCCGGATGATCGAGTAGACTCAGTGGCTCACCCGTGAGCTCAAGACAAGCCGTTTCGCGTCATCTGTAGTGACAGTAGTGCTGGAGGCCTCCAGGAAGGCTTCGAAACAGCTCAGCCAGTGTTCAAAGTTATTGGCTGCATCTGCTGCTTGAGGATCTAAACGTTCCGGCTTCAAGATTTGCTCCATGTTGAAAATTAGTCAATAAAATTGATGTGCTATCAACAATACCAAAAGCTACGAGATGGACTTATATGAAGTAGGCTTTTATTGACTAAGAACTAGAGCATGCCTCTGCTAGTGAATCCATCCTAAGAGCTCCCGGGGGAAGGGTGGTGAGTCACCTTTATACCCGGGCTTAGGGGTGGAGCCAGGGGCTGAGACATGCCTGGACTTGTACAGGTTTAACAGTGGTTTACCACACAGGCATGTACAGGTTAACAGTGGTTTACCACATGGCCTTCGTAGCAAGAGGGTTCGAGTACAAGAACAAGGATGTCTTGCTGCAGTTGTACAGGGCCTTGGTGAGACCACACCTTGAGTATTGTGTGCAGTTTTGGTCGCCTTACCTGAGGAAGGATGATCTTGCCATGGAAGGAGTGCAGCGAAGATTCACCAGGCTGACACCTGGGATGGCAGGAATGACGTATGAGGAGAGATTGTGTCGATTGGGCTTATACTCACTGGAGTTTAGAAGATTGAGAGGGGATCTCATCGAAACCTATAAAATTCTGTCAGGCCTGGACAGACTAGATGCAGGAAGGATGTTTCTGATGGCCGGGGAGTCCAGAACCAGGGATCAGAGTCTAAGGATAAGGGGTAAGCCAATTAGAACTGAAATGAGAAGGAATTTCTTCACCCAGAGAGTGGTGAACCTGTGGAATTCTCTGCCACAGAGGGCGGTGGAGGCCAGTTCATTAAGTATGTTCAAGAAAGAGTTGGATATATTTCTTAAGGCTAAAGGGATCAAGGGATATGGGGAGAAGGCAGGGACAGGGTACTGAATTTGGATGATCAGCCATGGTCTCATTGAATGGCGGAGCAGGCTCGAAGGGCCGAATGGCCTACTCCTGCTCCTATCTTTTATGTTTCTATGTTTCTATGTAAGAGGCTCGAGAGGCTGAATGGCCTCCACCTGTTCCTGTGTAAGCAGTTGGAGGGGCTGAATGGCTTCCTCCAGTTCCGGTGTAACAGGCATGATGGGCTGAATGACCTCCTCCTGTTGCTTTATATCAGGCTTGAATGGGTAAATTGGCCTCCTACTGTTCCTGTGTATGAGGTTGGAGGGGCTGAATGGCCTCCTCCTGTGCCAGTGCAGTAGATTCGAGGGGTTAAATGGCCTCCTCCTGTTCCTGTGTAAGAGGCTGGAGGGGCTTAATGGCCTCCTCCTGTTCCTGTGTAACAGGCTCAAGGGGCTGAATGGCCTCCTCCTATTCCTGTGTAATAGGCACGAGTGGCTGAATGGGCTTTTCCTTTTCCAGTGTAAAAGGCTCGAGGGGCTGAATGGTCTCCTCCTGTTCCATATGTAACAGGCTTAAGGGCTGAATGGTTCCTTCCTGTTCCTGTGTAAGATGCTTGAGGGGCTGAATGGCCTCCTCCTGTTCCTGTGTAACAGGATCAAGGGGCTGAATGGTCTACCTGTTCCTGTGCAACATGCTTGAGGGGCTGAATGGCCTCCTCCTGCTCCTGTATAACATACTTGCAGGGCTGAATGGCCTCCTCCTGTTCCTGTATAACAGACTCGAGGGGCTGAATGGCCTCCTCTATTTCCTGTGTAACTGGCCCGAGGGGCTGAATGGCCTCCTCCTGTTCCTGTATAACAGGCTCAAGGGGCTAATGGCCTCCTCCTGTTGCTTTATATCAGGCTCAAATGGGGTGATTTGCCGCCTGCTATTCCTGAGTAAGAGGCTCGAGGGGATGGATGTCCTCCTCTTGTACCTATGTAAAAGGTTCATTGGGCTGAAATGCCTCCTTCTGTTCCTGTGTAAGCAGTTGGAGGGGCTGAATGGCCTCCTCCTGTTCCTGTGTAACAGGCTCCAGGGGCTAAATAGACTCCTCCGTCTCGATTTTCAATGGGCCGTGGAGTCGGGCTTGGAAGCGTGCGAGGGTTTAAAATCGCAAAAACTGGCGGGCTGGACCCCACCCCCCGCTTGGATCCCGACTCGAAGCAATTTTAACTCAGGCGTGTCTGATGGTCCCGACTCCGTCCCGCATCCAACAGGAGGGACTGGTCTTTAAGGCCCTTAATAACCACTAAATGGCCCCATTAATCCTATTTTAACAGGCCCTTGCAAATTTAACCCTTTTCCCACATAAAACACACCTGGTGGGAAACGCGAATGTGAAACCTGGTGGGAGCACGATTGGATTGCTGACTATCAACTGCAGGTCAACCATTAAAGAGGAGATTTGATCAGCCATGATTTGCAGGCGGCAGGACTTAGTGGTCTCAGGCCTGGGGCAACCTTTAGAAGGCTTAACCACACCTGTGGAAGGTTGGAGCCTCACACCCATCTCCAGTGTGACCTCCTGGGAAACCCCTCTCGCCACCTTCACTCAGCGCTTCATCAACGGAGGCATATACCAGAAGCATGGGAGCCATTTATTTCCTTCCCATCTGGGCATTAGAGGAGCTCGAGCACCAGCCGCGGCACCAGCAGAACCAGGAACAACAGCAGCACCAGCAACAGCAGCAGCAGCAGGAGCGCCAGGCTGCTGCTCACCCACCTGAAGCTGCACAGGCCAGAAGGGGCCAGCGCCTGGAAGTGGCTGGAGAGCACCTTGCTGCACATCAGGGGGGCCATGGGGACCCGTATCTGCAATGGCAGTCCTACTCAGAAGGACTTCCATGAAGTTCTGCTTTCTCTGTTCAATAGGTGCCCATCGCTCCTCAAGAGATGTCATTCTATTCTGAACACTCACCATGTTTTCCATACCCTGGCGACTAAGCTCCTCCATGACCATAGCCATCCTCTCCTCTACCGTAGCCATCCTTTTCATGGAAGTTGCCATCCTTTCCGTGGTGATGCGTTCATGCGCCAATGACTCCACAAAGGCTCTGCTCATGTTCACTATGGACTCCTCCATTCGCTCCACACTCGCAGCGACCCTAGAGACAAAACCTGCCAGAGACTCTTGCATCTGTGCCTGGAGTTCCATCACCTGTGATCTTATGGATGGACCCAGAGGCAGAGGGTCGACATGCTGCTGAGCCCAGCTGGCAGAGTCCTGCGCCCTCCGCCTAGGAATCTCCACTGCTGTCCCTGTCTCCACAATCTGCTGATGCTCACTTGTGAGCTGTGATACACCAGGTGACAACACTACTCGATGTCCCGAAAGTCCTACCGAGGTGTGAGTGTCTGCGCTGGTGCTGGGTGCGCTGAATTCGGGTTACGCTGCACCCTCAGAGGTTGCAGCTTCCTCTGAGGAGTGTGGCTGCTCAGCCTCTTCTTCCTGGCTAGGGGGGATGGATGCTTGTGATGGTCCTGTGGGGGAGTAAAGGAAAGAGTCAGAGATGTGATGCAAAGGCAACATGCACATAGCTTTTTGCAGATGCTCATAAGTCCATCTGTTACAGCTTCACAATCATTATCAATGACTCATGCAATGTCAAAGAGAGAGCGATGGGAAACTTTTCTGTCACCAGCTTGCTGTGTTACATCCGTCTGTCCGTCCCCCACGCGCGAATCATCCTCTATTCCCATAATTTACAGGACGGCCTCCTCCCGGGGGGTCAGGTGGGCTTTTGAGGCTGTCCCTCCTCCTGTCCTGGCTCGCTCTCTTTTGTTGTGAGCTCTCTTTTCCTGCAATGAGGGAGACAAGTGGAGGTTGAGTGAGAATGAAGGAGTGAGTGTAGAGATTGCATAGCATAGATACTTAGAAGGAGACAAGGATGGAGTGAGGTTGCAAGACCAAGGGCCCTCCCTGTGTGTTGTCAGTTGTGTTCAAAGCATCAGAGTGATAGGGAGTGTGAGGGCTGCATGGTGGAATAGTTACGTGAATGTGAGCATAGAGAGAGAGGGAATGGGTAAGGGTGCATGGATGTCAGTGTCAAGTGGGATGTGGAGGAAGAGATTGCTAAAGCTGAGTGCTGGTGAGGAAAGGCAATGGGGATCAGATTGAGGGTGATGTGAAATTCATACTCACTTTTCCAGTGCACTGAAGGTCATGAAATCTTTTCCTGCACTGTATCCAGGTTCTGCAGGTGACTCCCAAGGAGTTGACCTCCTCAACCACCTGTATCCACAGTGCCTTGGTCTGGGTGGGAGGTCTCTTCCTCCCTGATGAAGGGAAGAGCACCTCCCAGTTGGCCCTCGCCCCATCCACTAATGCCTGCAGTGCCACCTCGTCAAAGCGAGGAGCTGATCTGGCCCTCCCGCTTGTCATATTTGCTGCAGCTCCCTCACACTGCACAGTCAAGAAGCTTGGCAGTCTGCAGAAGAAGTAAGGCTTGCTGTGGACCTTAAATACAGCATCAATGATGACGTCATCGGAGGGGACTTTCAGTCATGAAAAACCCATTTGCAAAGGCTTCACACACGTTGGAAATCAATTGGCCAATTCAGTTAAAATTGCATCAATCTCCCACATCCATGTAGATTCATGTGGGAAACACAAAATTCGGATAACACGAAACCATCCCGCACCTGAGTTAAAATCCCCCCCTCCTGTTCCTGTGATACAGGCTCGAGGGGCTAAATGAGCTCCTTCTGTTCCTGTGCAAGAGGCTACAGGAGCTGACTGGCCTCTTACTGTTCCTGTGTAAGAGGTTAGAGGGGCTGAATGGCCTCCTCCTGTGCCCGTGTAGCTGGCTGGAGGAGTGGAATGGCCTCCTCGTGTTCCTGTGTAAGAGGCTCAAGGGGCTGACTGGCCTCCTCCTGTTCCGGTGTAAGAGGCTCGAGGGGGCTTAATGGCCTCCTCCTGTTCCTGTGTAACAGGCTCGAGGGGCTGAATGATCTCCTCCTATCCCTGTGTAACAGGCTCGAGGGGCTGAATGGCCTCCCCCTGTTCATGTGTAACAGGCTCGAGGGGCTAAATGGCCTCCACCTGTTCATGTGTAACAGGCACGAGGGGCTAAATGGCTTCCTCCTGTTCATGTGTAGCAGGCTCGAAAAGCTGAATGGCCTTCTCCTGTATCTGTGTAAGAGGCTCGAGGGGATGAATGGCCCCTCAAATGTCCGCTTAAGAGGCTCGAGGGGCTGAATGACCTCCTCCTGTTCCTGTACAACAGCTTTGAGGGGCTGAATGGCCTCTGTTTGTTCCTGTGTATCAGACTCAAGAGGCTGAATGGCCTATTCCTGTTCCTGTGTAAGAGGCTCAAGGGGCTGAATGGCCTCCTCCTGTTCCTGTGTAACAGACTCAAGAGGCTGAATGGCCTATTCCTGTTCCTGTGTAAAAGGCTCGAGGGGCTGAATGGCCTCCTCCTGTTCCTGTGTAACAGGCTCGAGGGGCTGAATGGCCTCCTCTTATTCCTGTGTAACAGGCTCACGGGGCTGAATGGCCTCCTCCTGTCCCTATGTAACAGGATTAAGGGGCTGAATGGCATCCTCCTGTTCCATTGTAACAGGATCGATGGACTGAATGGCCTCCTCCTGTTCCTGTTTAACGGCTTGAGGGGCTGAATGGCCTCCTCCTGTTCCTGTGTAAGAGAATCGAGGGACTGAATGGCCTCCTCCTGTTCCAGTGTAACAGACTCGACAGGCTGAATGGCCTGCTCCTGTTCCCGTGCAGCAGGCTCTATGGGGTGGAATGGTCTTCCCGTTCCTGTATAACAGGCTCAAGGGGCTGAATGGCAGACTCCAGGTCCGGTGTAAGAGACTCAAGGGCCTGAATGGCCTCCTCAAATTTCTGCTTAAGAGGCTCAAGGAGTTGATTGGCCTCCTCCTGTTCCTGTGTAACATGATCGAGGGGCTGAATGGTCCTCGTGTTCCTGTGTAACAGGCTCGAGGGGCAGAATGGCCTTCACCTGTTCCTGTGTAACAGGATCGAGGGGCTGAATGGCCTCCTCCTGTTCCTGTATAACAGACACGAGGTGCTGAATGGCCTCCTCCTGTTCCTGTATAACAGACACGAGGTGCTGAATGGCCTCCTCCTGTTCCTGTGTAACAGGCTCAAGGGGCTGAATGGCCTCCTCCTGTTCCTATGTAAGAGGCTCGAGGGCCTGAATGGGCTCATCGTGTTCCTGTGCAATAGGCACGAGTGGCTGAATGGGCTCCTACTGTTCCTGAGTTGGAGGCTCGAGGGACTGAATGGCCCCCTCATGTTTCTGTGTAAGGGGCTCGAAGGGCTGAATTTCCCCCTCATGTGGCTGCTACAGAGGCTCGAGGGGTTGATTGGCCTCCACCTGTACCTGTGTAACACGATCGAGGGGCTGAATGGTCCTCCTGTTCCTGTGTACCAGGCTCGAGGAACTGAATGGCCCCCTCATGATTCTGTGTAAGACGCTCAAGGTGCTTACTGGCCCTCTCCTGTTCCTGTGTAACAGGATCGAGGGGTTGAATGGCCTCCTCTAGTACATGTGTAACAGACTTGAGGGGCTGAATGGCCTCCTCCTCTTCCTGTGTAACAGGCTTATGAGGTTGAATGGCCTCCTCTAGTTCATGTGTAACAGGCTCGAGGGGCGGAATGGCCTCCTCCTGTTAATGTGTAACAGGGTCAAGGGGCTAAATGGCCTCCTCCTGTTCCTGTGTAACAGGCTCAAGGAGCTGAATGGCTCCCTCCTGTTCCTCTGTAGGAGTCTCGAGGGACTGATTAGCCCCCTCATGTATCTGTGTAACAGGATTGAGGGGCTGAATGGTCCTCCTGTTCCCGTGTAACAGACTTGAGGGGCTGAATGGCCTCCTCCTGTTCCTATGTAACAGGCTTGAGGGGCTGAAATGCCTCCTGCTGTTCCAGTGTCACAGGCTCGAGGGGCAGAATGGCCTCCTCCTCTTCCTGTGTAACAGGCTTATGGGGCTGAATGGCCTCCTCCTGTCCCTATGTAACAGGCTTGAGGGGCTGAATGGCATCCTCCTGTTCCTGTGTAACAGGATCTTGGGGCTGAATGGCCTCTTCCTGTTCCTGTGCATCAGGCTCGAGGGGCTGAATGGCCTCTTCCTGTTAATGTATTACAGACTTGAGGGGCTGAATGGCCTCCTCCTGTTCCTGTATAACAGACATGAGGTGCTGAATGGCCTCCTCTAGTTCCTGTGTAACAGGCTCGAGGGGCTAAATGGCCTCCTCCTGTTCCTGTGTTATAGGCATGAGTGGCTGAATGGGCTTCTCCTTTTCCTGTGTAAAAGGCTCGAGGGGCTGATTCGCCTCGTTCGGTTCCATGAGTATCAGCCGTGAGGGGCTGAATGGTTTCCTTCTGTTCCTGTGTAACTGACTCGAGGGTCTGAATGGCCTCCTCCTGTGCCCGTGTAACAGAATCGAGTGGCTGAATGGTCTTTCTGTTCCTGTGCAACAGGCTCGATAGGCTGAATGGCCTCCTCCTGTTCCTGTGTAACAGGCTCAAGGGATTGAATGGCCGCCTCCTGTGCCCATGCAGCAGGCTCGAGTGATTGAATGGCCTCCTCCTGTTCCTGTGATACAGGCTCGAGGGGTTAAATGACCTCCTTCTGTTCCTGTGTAATAGGCACGAGTGGCTGAATGGGCTACTCATATTCCTGTGTAACCAGATCGAGGGGCTGAATTGTCCTCCTGTTCCTCTGCAACAGGGTCGAGGGATTGAATGGCACCCTCATGTTTCAGTGTAAGAGGCTCGAGGGGCTTAATGGCCTCCTCCCGTTTCTGTTCAAGAGGCACGAGAGGCTGAATGGCCTCCTCCTGTTCCTGTGTAAGAAGCTCGAGGGTAGAATGGCTTCATCCTGTCCCAGTGCTACAGGTTCGAGGGGCTGAATGGCCTATTCCTGTTCCTGTGTAAGAGGATCGAGGGGCTTAATGGTCTTCCTGTTCCTGTGCAACAGGCTCGAGGGGCTGAATGGACTCCTCCTGTTCCTGTATAACAGACTCGAGGGGCAAGATGGCCTCCTCAATTCCTGTGTAGCAGGCTCGAGGGGATGAATGGCCTCCTCTAGTTCCTGTGTAGCAGGCTCGAGGGGTTCAATGGTCTCCTCCTGTTCCTGTGTAACAGGCTGGATGGGCTGAATGGCATCCTCCTGTTCCAGTATAGCAGTTTCGAGGGGCTGAATGACCTCCTCTCGTTCCTGTGTAACACGCTCGAGGGATTGAATGGTCTGCTCCTGTTCCTGTGTAACAGGCTCGAGGGGCTGAATGGGCTCCTCCTGTTCCAGTGTAAAAAGATCGAGGGGCTGAAAGTCCTCCTCCTGTTCCTGTGTAAGAGGCTCAAGGGATTGAATGGCCTCCTTCAGTTCCTGTGTATCAGGATCGAGGGGCTGAATGGTTTTCCTGTTCCTGTGCAACAGGCTCGAGGGGCTGAATGTCCCGCTACTGTTCCTGTGATACAGGCTCATGGGGCTCAATGGCCTCATCCTGTTCCTATGTAAGAGCCTCAAAGGAATGAATGGCCTTCGACTGATCCTGTCTAAGAAGCTTGAGGGGCTGAATGGCCTCCTCCAGTTCCGGTGTCTGGTCAATCCCCCGGGTCTGGTCAAACCACAGGGAGCGTCAAACACCCGGGTCTGGTCAAATCCCCGGGACCATCAAACACCCGGGACCAGTCAAACACCCGGGACGAGTCAAGCAACCGAGTCCGGTCAAACCCCCGGGACCGGTCAAACACCTGGGTCTGGTCAAACATCCGGGTCCGGTCAAACCCCCGGGACCGGTAAAATCCCCGGGACCAGTCAAATCCCCGGGTCTGGTAAAACCCCCAGGACAGGCCAAACCCCCGGGTCTGGTCAAACACCCAGGATCGGTCAAACACCCAATTCTGGTCAAAACCTTGGGTCTGGTCAAGCCGCTGCAACTGGTCAAACACTCGGGTGTGGTCAAAAACCCGGGCTGATCAAACACCCGTGTCTAGCCAAACCCCCGGGACCGGTCAAGACCCTGGGTCTGGTCAAACCCCCAGGACCGGTAACACCACCTGGTCTGGTCAAACCTCCGGGACAGGTCACACACCTGGGACCGGTCAATCCCCTGTGACCAGTCAAACACCCGGGTCTGGTCAAACCGCCGGGACTGGTCAAACCCCCGGCACCAGTCAAACCCCCGGGACTGGTTTAACACCTGTGTATGGTCAAACCCCTGGGACCGGTCAAACACCCAGGGGTGGTCAAATCCCTGGGACCGGTCAAACACCCGGGTCCGGTCAAGACCCTGGGACCGGTCAAACACCCGGGTATGGTCAAACCCCTGGGACCGGTCAAACACCCAGGGCTGGTCAAACCCCGGCACCGGTCAAACACCCGGGGCTGGTCAAACCCCTGGGACCGGTCAAACACCCGGGTCTGGTCAAACCCCTGGGACCGGTTAAACACCCAGGGCTGGTCAAACCCCCGGGACCAGTCAAACACCCAGGGCTGGTCAAACCCCGGCACCGGTCAAACACCCGGGGCTCGTCAAACCCCTGGGAACGGTCAAACACCCGGGTCTGGTCAAACCCCTGGGACCGGTCAAACACCCAGGGCTGGTCAAACCCCCGGGACCGGTCAAACACCCAGGGTCTGGTTAAAACCCTGACACTGGTCAAACACCCGGGTCTGGTCAAAACCCTGGCACCGGTCAAACACCCGGGACCGGTCAAACCCCCAGGTCTGGTCAATCCCCCGGGTCTGGACAAACCCCCGGGACTGGTCAAAGCCCGGGACCGGTCAAACACCGGGGTCTGGTCAATCCCCCAGGACCGGTCAAACACCCAGGTCTGGACAAATCTCCGGGACCGGTCAAACACCCGGGACGGGTCAAAGCCCGGGACCGGTCAAACACCAGGGTCTGGTCAATCCCCTGGGACCGGTCAAACCCCCGGGTCTGGTCAAACCCCCATGACCGGTCAAACCCACGGGTCTGGACAAACCACCGTGACGGGTCAAACCACCGTGTCTGGTCAAATACCCGGGTCCGGACAAACACCGGGGTCTGGTCAATCCCCTGGGACCGGCCAAACACCCCGGCCTGTTCGAACCCCTGGGACCAGTCAAACCATCGGGTCTGGTCAAATACCTGGGTCTAGACAAACACCGGGGTCTGGTCAATCCCCTGGGACAGGTCAAACACCTGAGTCTGGTCAAACCCCTGGGACAGGTCAAACCCCCAGGAACGGTCAAACACCCGGGTCTGGTCAAAACCTGGGGAGCGGTCAAACCACCGGGACCGGTCAAAACCCAGGTCTGGTCAACCCCCCGGGACCAGTCAAACCTTCGGATCTGGTCAAACCCCCGGGTCCGATCAAACACCCGGGTCTGGTCAAACACCCGGGTCTGGTCAAATCCCCGGGACCGGTCAAACACCCGGGTCTGGTCAAACCCCCGGGACCGGTCAAACACCCGGTTCTGGTTAAACCCCCGGGACCGGTCAAACACCCGGGTCTGGTCCAACACCCAAGACCGGTCAAACACCTGGGCCTGGTCAAACACCTGAGACAAGACAAACACCCATGTCTGGGCAAAAACCCGGGAGCGGTCAAACCCCCGGGTCTGGGCAATCCCCCAGGACCAGTCAAACCCCCGGGTCTGTTCAAATGCCCGGGACCAGTCAATCAAACACGTCTGGTCAAAGCCCTGGGAGCGGTCAAACACCCGGGACCGGTTAAACACCCGGGTCTCATCAAACGCCCGGGTGCAGTCAAACCTCCGGGTCTGGTCAAACCCCCGGGACCGGTCAAAAACCGGGTCTGGTCAAACCCCCGCAGCCGGTCAAACACCCGGGTCTGCTCAAACACCCAGGTCTGGTCAAGCCACCTGGTCTGCTCAAACACCCGGGTCTGGTCAAACGCCCGGGTTTGGTCAAACGCCCGGGTCTGGTCAAACGCCCGGGTCCGGTCAAACCCCCGGGTCTGGTCAAACCCCCGGGACTGGTGAAAACCCCTGGGACTGGTGAAAACCCCCGGGGCTGGACAAACCCCTGCAACCGGTCAAACCCCCTCAACCGGTCAAACACCCGGGTCTCGTCAAACGCCCGGGTCTGGTCAAATGCCCGGTCCAGTCAAACCCCCGGGTCTGGTCAATCCCCCGGGACTTGTGAAAACCCCTGGGACTGGTCAAACCGCCGCAACCGGTCAAACACCCGGGTCTGGTCAAACGCCCGGGTCTGGTAAAGTCACCTGGTCTACTCAAACACCCAGGTCTGGTCCAACACCCGGGTCTGGTCCAACACCTGGGTCTGGTCCAACACCTGTGTCTTATCCAACACCCGGGTCAGGTCCAACACCCGGGTCTGGTCAAACACCCAAATCTGGTCAAACACCCGGGTCTGGTCAAACACCCGGGTCAGGTCCAACACCCAGATCTGGTCCAACACCCGGGTCTGGTCAAACACCCGGATCTGGTCAAACCCCGGGGACCGGTCACACCCAAGGGTCTGGTCAAACATCCAGGTCCAGTCAAACCCCCGGGTCTGGTCAAACACCCGGGAATGGTGAAAACCCCTGGGACTGGTCAAACCCCCGCAACTGGTCAAACACCCGGGTCTAGTCAAACGTCCGGGTCTGGTCAAACCCCGGGGACCAGACAAACACCCGGGTCTGTTCAAACCCCGGGACTGGTCAAACACCCGGGTCTAGTCAAACGTCCGGGTCTGGTCAAACCCCAGGGACCGGACAAACACCCGGGTCTGATCAAACCCCCGGGACTGGTCAAACCCCCGGGACTGGTCAAACCCCCACGACTGGTCAAACACCCGGTTCTGGTCAAACGCCCGGGTCTGGTCAAGCCCCCTGGTCTGCTCAAACTCCAGGGTCTGGTCCAACACCCAGGTCTGGTCAAACACCCGGGTCCAGTCAAACCCCCGGATCTGGTCAAACACCCAGGACTGGTCAATCCCCTGGGACTGGTCAATCCCCTGGGACTGGTCAAACCCCCAGGGCTGGTCAAACCCCCGGGACAGTCAAACACCAGTGTCTGGTCAAACCCCTGGGATCGGTCAAACCCCTGGGACCGGTCAAACACCTGGGACCGGTCTAAATCCTAGGTCTGGTCAAACCCCCGGAACTGGAAAAACACCCGGGTCTGGTCAAACCCCTGGAACTGGTCAAACCCCATGGTCTGGTCAAACCCCCGTGACCGGTCAAAACTCCGGGACCTGTCAATCCACCAAGTCTGGTCAAACGCTCAGGACCAGTCAAGCACCCGGGTCTGGGCAAACACCCAGGACTGGACAAACCCGCGGGACTGGTCAAACAGCCGTGTCTGGTCAAATCCCCGGGAGTTGTCAAATCCCCGGGACCAGTCAAACCCCTGGGTCTGGTCAAATCCCGGGACTGGAAAAACACCCGGGACGGGTCAAACACCTGGGCCTGGTCAAACACCCGAGACCAGACAAACACCCGTGTCTGGGCACAAACACAGGAGCGGTCAAACCCCCGGGTCTGGGCAAACACCCAGGACTGGACAAACCCCCGGGACTAGTCAAACACCCGGGACGGGTCAAAGCACGGGTCATGGTCAATCCCCCAGGACCATTCAAACACCCAGGTCTGGACAAACCCCGTGGACTGGTCAAACATCTGCGACCAGTCAAACACCCGGGACTGGTCAAACCCCCGGGACCGGTCAAACTTCCGGGTCTGGTCAAACACCCGGGTCTGGTCAAACCCCCGGGACTGGTCAAACACCCGGGTCTGGTCAAACACCCGAGACCGGTCAAACACCTGGGCTGGTCAAACACCCGAGACCAGACAAACACCCGGGTCTGTTCAAACGCCCGGGACCAGTCAATCACACGTGTCTGGTCAAAGCCCTGGGACAGGTCAAACACCCAGGACCGGTTAAACACCCGGGTCTGGTCAAACACCCGGGTCCAGTCAAACCCACGGGTCAGGTCAAACCCCCGGGACCTGTCAAAAACCGGATCTGGTCAAACCCCCGCAACCGGTCAAACACCCGGGTCTGCTCAAACACCCAGGTCTGTTCAAGCCACCTGGTCTGCTCAAACACCCAGGTCTGGTCAAACACTCGGGTCTGGTCAAACGCCCGGGTCTGGTCAAACGCCCGGGTCCAGTCAAACCCCCGGATCTGGTCAAACACCCGGGACTGGTCAATCCCCTGGGACAGGTCAATCCCCTGGGACCGGTCAAACCCACAGGGCTGGTCAAACCCCCGGGACCGGTTAAACACCAGTGTCTGGTCAAACCCCTGGTACCGGTCAAACACCTGGGACCGGTCAAAATCCTGGGTCTGGTCAAACCTCCGAGAGGGGTCAAACCCACGGGACCGGTCAAGCACCCATGTCTGGTCAGAACCCCGGGAGTGGTCAAATCCCCGGCACCAGTCTAACCCCTGGCTCTGGTCAAACCCCTGGGACTGGAAAAACACCCGGCTCTGATCAAACCCCTGGGACTGGTCAAACCCGATGGTCTGGTCAAACCCCCGTGACCGGTCAAAACCCCGGGACCTGTAAATCCACCGGGTCTGGTCAAACGCTCAGGACCGGTCAAACACCCGGTCTGGGCAAACACCCAGGACTGGACAAACCCCCGGGACTGGTCAAACACCCGGGACGGGTCAAAGCATGGGTCATGGTCAATCCCCCAGGACCGGTCAAACACCCAGGTCTGGACAAACCCCCGGGACCGGTCAAACACCTGGGACCAGTCAAACACCTGGGACCGGTCAAACCCCCGGGACTGGTCAAACTTCCGGGTCTGGTCAATCCCCCGGGTCTGGTCAAACACCCGGATCTGGTCAAACCCCAAGGAGCGGGCAAAGCCCCGGGTCTGGTCAAACCCCCAGGTCTGGTCAAACACCCGGGTCTGGTCAAACCCCCGGGACTGGTCAAACACCCGGGTCGGGTCAATCCCCCAGGACCGGTCAAACACCCAGGTCTGGACAACCCCCTGGGACCGGTCAAACCTCCGGGATGGGTCAAAGCCCGGGATTGGTCAAACACCGGGTTCTGGTCAGTCCCCCAGAACCGGTCAAACACCCAGGTCTGGACAAACCTCTGGGACCGGTCAAACACCCGGGACATGTCAAATCCCCGGAACAGGTCAAACACCAGGGTCTGGTCAATCCCCTGGGACCGGTCAAACCCCCGGGTCTGGTCAAACCCCCATGACCGGTCAAACCCACAGGTCTGGTCAAACCACCGTGACCGGTCAAACCACCGTGTCTGGTCAAATACCCGGGTCCGGACAAACACCGGGGTCTGGTCAATCCCCTGGGACCGGCCAAACACCCCGGCATGTTCAAACCCCTGGGACCGGTCAAACCAGCGGGTCTGGTCAAATACCTGGCTCCAGACAAACACCGGCATCTGGTCAATCCTCCGGGACCGGTCAAACACCTGGGCCTGGTCAAACACCCGAGACAGTCAAACACCCGTGTCTGGGCAAAAACCCGGGAGCGTTCAAACCCCCGGGTCTGGGCAATCCCCCAGGACCAGTCAAACCACCGGGTCTGTTCAAACGCCCAGGACCGGTCAATCACACGCGTCTGTTCAAATCCCTGCATCCGGTTAAACACCCGGGACCGGTTAAACACCCGGGTCTGGTCAAACGCCCGGGTCCAGTCAAACCCCCGGGTCTGGTCAAACCCCCGGGGCTGGTCAAAAACCGGGTCTGGTCAAACCCCCGCAACCGGTCAAACACCCGGGTCTGCTCAAACACCCAGGTCAGGTCAAGCCACCTGGTCTGCTCAAACACCCAGGTCTGGTCAAACACCCAGGTCTGGTCAAACACCCGCGTCTGGTCAAACGCCCGGGTCTGGTCAAACGCCCGGGTCCAGTCAAACCCCCGGGACTGGTCAAACCCCCGGGACTGGTGAAAACCCCCGGGGCTGGTCAAACCCCCGCAACAGGTCAAACACCCGGGTCTGGTCAAACGCCCGGGTCTGGTCAAATGCCCGGTCCAGTCAAACCCCCGGGACTGGTCAAACCCCCGGGACTAGTGAAAACCCTTGGGACTGGTCAAACCCCCGCAACCGGTCAAACACCCGGGTCTGGTCAAACGCCCAGGTCTGGTCAAGCCACCTGGTCTGCTCAAACACTCAGGTCTGGTCCAACACCCGGGTCTGGTCGAACACCCGGGTCTGGTCCAACACACGAGTCTGGTTCAACACCCGGGTCTGGTCCAACACCCGGGTCTGGTCCAACACTCGGGTCTGGTCAAACACCCGGGTCTGGTCAAACGCCGGGGACCAGTCAAGCACCCGGGTCTGGTCACACACCCGGGTCTGGTCCAACACCCGGGTCTGGTCAAACACCCGGATCTGGTCAAACCCCGGGGACCGGTCAAACACTCGGGTCTGGTCAAACCCTGAGGACCGGTCAAACCCCCGGGTCTGGTCAAACGCCCATGTCCAGTCAAACCCCCGGGTCTGGTCAAACCCCGGGCACTGGTGAAAATCCCCGGGACTGGTCAAACCCCGCGACTGGTCAAACACCCGGGTCTTGTCAGACACCCGGGTCTGGTCCAACACCCGGGTCTGGTCAAACACCCGGGTCTGGTCCAACACCCGGGTCTGGTCCAACACCCGGGTCTGGTCAAGCACCCGGATCTGCTCAAACCCCGGGGACCGGTCAAACACTCGGGTCTGTCAAACCCTGAGTACCGGTCAAACCCCCAGGTCTGGTGAAACGCCCAGGTCCAGTCAAACCCCGGGTCTGGTCAAACCCCCGGGACTGGTGAAAACCCCCGGGACTGGTCAATCCCCGCGACTGGTCAAACACCCGGGTCTGGTCAAACGCCCGGGTCTGGTCAAGCCCCCTGGTCTGCTCAAACTCCCAGGTCTGGGCCAACACCTGGGTCTGGTCAAACATCCGGGTCCAGTCAAAACCCCGGATCTGGTCAAACACCCGGGACTGGTCAATCCCCTGGGACAGGTTAATCCCCTGGGATCGGTCAAACCCCCAGGGCTGGTCAAACTCCCGGGACCGGTCAAACACCAGTGTCTGGTCAAACCCCTGGGACCGGTCAAACAACTGGGACCGGTCAAAATCCTGGGTCTGGTCAAACCCCCTAGACGGGTCAAACCCACGGGACCGGTCAAAGACCCATGTCTGGTCAGAACCCCGGGAGTGGTCAAATCCCCGGGACCAGTCAAACCCCTGGGTCTGGTCAAACCCCCGGGACTGGAAAAACACCCGGGTCTGGTCAAACCCCTGGACTGGTCAAACCCCATGGTCTGTTCAAACCCCCATTCCGGTCAAAACCCCGGGACCTGTCAATCCACCGGGTGTGATCAAACGCTCAGGACCGGTCAAACACCTGGTCTGGGCAAACACCCAGGACTGGACAAACCCCCGGGACTGGTCAAACACCCGGGACGGGTCAGAGCACGGGTCATGGTCAATCCCCCAGGACCGGTCAAACACCCAGGTCTGGACAAAACCCCGGGACCGGTGAAACACCTGGGACCAGTCAAACACCCGAGACCGGTCAAACCCACGGGACTGGTCAAACTTCTGGGTCTGGTCAATCCCCCGGGTCTGGTCAAACACCCGGATCTGGTCAAACCCCGAGGAGCGGTCAAAGGCCCGGGTTTGGTCAAACCCCCAGGTCTGGTCAAACACCCGGGTCAGGTCAAACCCCCAGGACTGGTCAAACACCCGGGTCTGGTCAATCCCCCAGGACCGGTCAAACACCCAGGTCTGGACAAACCCCCGGGACTGGTCAAACCTCCGGGACGGGTCAAAGCCCGGGACCGGTCAAACACCGGGGTCTGGTCAATCCCCCAGGAACGGTCAAACACCCAGGTCTGGACAAACCTCCGGGACCGGTCAAACACCCGGGGAGGGTAAAAGCCTGGGACCGGTCAAACACCAGGGTCTGGTCAATCCCCTGGGACCAGTCAAACCCCCGGGACTGGTCAAACCCCCATGACCGGTCAAACCCACAGGTCTGGTCAAACCACCGTGACCGGTCAAACCACCATGTCTGGTCAAATAACCGGGTCCGGACAAACACCAGGGTCTGGTCAATCCTCTGGGAATGGCCAAACACCCCTGCCTGTTCAAACCCCTGGGACCAGTCAACCCACCGTGTCTGGTTAAATACCCAGGTCCGGTCAAACACTCGGGTCTGGTCAAACACCCGTGACCGGTCAAACACCTGGTCCTGGTCAAACACCCGAGACCAGACAAACACCCGTGTCTGGGCAAAAACCCGGGAGCGTTCAAACCCCCGGGTCTGGGCAATCCCCCAGGACCAGTCAAACCCCCGGGTCTGTTCAAATGCCCGGGACCGGTCAATCACACGCGTCTGGTCAAAGCCCTGGGACCGGTCAAACACCCGGGACCGGTAAAAAACCCGGGTCTGGTCAAACGCCCGGGTCCAGTCAAACCCCCGGGTCTGGTCAAACCACCGGGACCGGTCAATAACCGAGTCTGGTCAATCCCCCGCAACCGGTCAAACACCCGGGTCTGCTCAAACACCCAGGTCTGGTCAAGCCACCTGGTCTGCTCAAACACTCAGGTCTGGTCAAACACCCGGGTCTGGTCAGACGCCCGGGTCTGGTCAAACGCCCGGGTCCAGTCAAACCCCCGGGTCTGGTCAAACCCCCGGGACTGGTGAATACCCCCGAGGCTGGTCAAATCCCCGCAACTGGTCAAACACCCGGGTCTGGTCAAACGCCCGTGTCTGGTCAAATGCCCGGTCCAGTCAAACCCCCGGGACTGGTCAAACCCCCGGGACTGGTGATAACCCCTGGTACTGGTCAAACCCCCGCAACCGGTCAAACACCCGGGTCTGGTCAAACGCCCAGGTCTGGTCAAGCCACCTGGTCTGTTCAAACACCCAGGTCTGGTCCAACACCCGGGTCTGGTCCAACACCCGGGTCTGGTCCAACACACGAGTCTGGTCCAACACCCGGGTCAGGTCAAACATCCGGATCTGGTCAGACCCCGGGGACCGGTCAAGCACCCGGGTCTGGTCACTCACCCGGGTCTGGTCCAACACCCGGGTCTGGTCAAACACCCGGATCTGGTCAAACCCCGGGGACCGGTCAAACACCCGGGTCTGGTCAAACACTGAGGACTGGTCAAACCGCCGGGTCTGGTCAAACGCCCAGGTCCAGTCAAACCCCCGGGTCCGGTCAAATCCCCAGCACTGGTGAAAACCCCCGGGACTGGTCAAACCCCCGCGACTGGTCAAACAGTCGCGTCTGGTCAAACGCCCGGGTCTGGTCAAGCCCCCTGGTCTGCTCAAACTCCCGGGTCTGGGCCAACACCTGGGTCTGGTCAAACACCCGGGTCCAGTCAAACACCCGGATCTGGTCAAACACCCGGGACTGGTAAATCCCCTGGGACAGGTCAATCCCCTGGGACCGGTCAAACCCCCAGGGCTGGTCAAACCCCCGGGACCGGTCAAAAAACAGTGTCTGGTCAAACCCCTGGGACCGGTCAAACACCTGGGACTGGTCAAAATCCTTGGTCTGGTCAAACCCACTAGACGGGTCAAACCCACGGGACCGGTCAAACACCCATGTCTGGTCAGAACCCCGGGAGTGGTCAAATCCCCTGGGCTGGTCAAACACCCGGGACGGGTCAAAGCACGGGTCATGGTCAATCCCCCAGGACCGGTCAAACACCCAGGTCTGGACAAACCCCCGGGACCGGTCAAACACCTGGGACCAGTCAAACTCCCGGGACCGGTCAAACCCCCGGGACTGGTCAAACTTCTGACTCTGGTCAATCCCCCGGGTCTGGTCAAACACCCGGATCTGGTCAAACCCCGAGGAGCGGTCAAACACCCGGGTCTGGTCACACACCCGGGTCTGGTCCAACACCCGGGTCTGGTCAAACACCCGGATCTGGTCAAACCCCGGGGACCGGTCAAACACCCGGGTCTGGTCAAGCACTGAGGACCGGTCAAATACCCGGGTCTGGTCAAACGCCCAGGTCCAGTCAAACCCCCGGGTCCGGTCAAACCCCCGGCACTGGTGAAAACCCCCGGGACTGGTCAAACCCCCGCGACTGATCAAACACCCGCGTCTGGTCAAAAGCCCGGGTCTGGTCAAACCCCCTGGTCTGCTCAAACTCCCGGGTCTGGTCCAACACCCAGGTCTGGTCAACACCCGGGTCCAGTCAAACCCCCGGATCTGGTCAAACACCCGGGACTGGTCAATCCCCTGGGACAGGTCAATCCCCTGGGACTGGTCAAACCCCCAGGGCTGGTCAAACCCATGGGACCGGTCAAAAAACAGTGTCTTGTCAAACCCCTGGGACCAGTCAAACACCTGGGACCGTTCAAAGTCCTTGGTCTGGTCAAACCCACTAGACGGGTCAAACCCACGGGACCGGTCAAACACCCATGTCTGGTCGGAACCCCGGGAGTGGGCAAATCCCCGGGACCAGTCAAACCCCTGGGTCTGGTCAAACCCCCGGGACTGGAAAAACACCCGGGTCTGGTCAAACCCCTGGGACTGGTCAAACCCCATGGTCTGGTGAACACCCGGGTCCAGTCAAACCCCCGGATCTGGTCAAACACCCGGGACTGGTCAATCCCCTGGGACAGGTCAATCCCCTGGGACCGGTCAAACCCCGAGGGCTGGTCAAACCCACGGGACCGTCAAAAAACAGTGTCTTGTCAAACCCCTGGGACCAGTCAAACACCTGGGACCGGTCAAAGTCCTTGGTCTGGTCAAACCCACTAGACGGGTCAAACCCACGGGACCAGTCAAACACCCATGTCTGGTCGGAACCCCGGGAGTGGTCAAATCCCCGGGACCAGTCAAACCCCTGGGTCTGGTAAAACCCCCGGGACTGGAAAAACACCCGGGTCTGGTCAAACCCCTGGGACTGGTCAAACCCCATGGTCTGGTCAAACCCCCATGACCGGTCAAAACCCCGGGACCTGTCAATCCACCGGGTGTGGTCAAACGCTCAGGACCGGTCAAACACCCGGTCTGGGCAAACACCCAGGACTGGACAAACCCCCGGGACTGGTCAAACACCCGGGACGGGTCAAAGCACGGGTCATGGTGAATCCCCCAGGACCGGTCAAACACCCAGAACTGGACAAACCCCCAGGACCGGTCAAACACCTGGGACCAGTCAAACACCCGGGACCGGTCAAACCCCTGGGATTGGTCAAACTTCCGGGTCTGGTCAATCCCCCGGGTCTGGTCAAACACCCGGATCTGGTCAAACCCCGAGGAGCGGTCAAAGGCCCAGGTTTGGTCAAACCCCCAGGTCTGGTCAAACACCCGGGTCAGGTCAAACCCCCGGGACTGGTCAAACACCCGGGTCTGGTCAAGCCCCCAGGACCGGTCAAACACTCAGGTCTGGACAAACCCCCGGGACCGGTCAAACCTCCGGGACGCATCAAAGACCGGGACCGGTCAAACACCGGGGTCTGGTCAATCCCCCAGGAACGGTCAAACTCCCAGGTCTGGACAAACCTCAGGGACCGGTCAAACACCCGGGATGGGTCAAAGCCCGGGACCGGTCAAACACCAGGGTCTGGTCAATCCCCTGGGACCGGTCAAACCCCCGGGTCTGGTCAAACCCCCATGACCGGTCAAACCCACAGGTCTGGTCAAACCACCGTGACCGGTCAAACCACCGTGTCTGGTCAAATACTCGGGTCCGGACAAACACCGGGGTCTGGTCAATCCTCTGGGACCGGCCAAACACCCCGGCCTGTTCAAACCCCTGGGACCGGTCACACCACCGGGTATGGTCAAATATCCAGGTCCGGTCAAATACACGGGTCTGGTCAAACACCCGAGACCGGTCAAACACCTGGTCCTGGTCAAACACCCGAGACCAGACAAACACCCGTGTCTGGGCAAAAACCCGGGAGCGGTCAAACCCTCGGGTCTGGGCAATCCCCCAGGACCAGTCAAACCCCTGGGTCTGTTCAAACGCCCGGGACCTGTCAATCACACGCGTCTGGTCAAAGCCCTGGGACCGGTCAAACACCCGGGACCGGTTAAACACCTGGGTCTGGTCAAACGCCCGGGTCCAGTCAAACCCCAGGGTCTGGTCAAACCCCCGGGGCCGGTCAAAAACCGGGTCTGGTCAAACCCCCGCAACCGGTCAAACACCTGGGACTGCTCAAACACCCAGGTCTGGTCAAGCCACCTGGTCTGCTCAAACACCCAGGTCTGGCCAAACACCCGGGTCTGGTCAAACGCCCGGGTCCAGTCAAACCCCCGGGTCTGGTCAAACCCCTGGGACTGATGAATACCCCCGGGGCTGGTCAAATCCCCGCAACCGGTCAAACACCCGGGTCTGGTCAAACACCCGGGTCTGGTCAAATGCCCGGTCCAGTCAAACCCCCGGGACTGGTCAAACCCCCGGGACTGGTGAAAACCCCTGGGACTGGTCAAACCCCCGCAACCGGTCAAACACCTGGGTCTGGTCAAATGCCCAGGTCTGGTCAAGCAACCTGGTCTGCTCAAACACCCAGGTCTGGTCCAACACCCGGGTCTGGTCCAACACCTGGGTCTGGTCCAACACACGAGTCTGGTCCAACACCCGGGTCTGGTCCAACACCCGGGTCTGGTCCAACACCCGGGTCTGGTCAAACACCCGGATCTGGTCAAACCCCGGGGACCGGTCAAACACCCGGGTCTGGTCACACACCCGGGTCTGGTCCAACACCCGGTTCTGGTCAAACAACCAGATCTGGTCAAACCCCGTGGACCGGTCAAACACCCGGGTCTGGTCAAACACTGAGGACCGGTCAAACCCCCGGGTCTGGTCAAACGCCCAGGTCCAGTCAAACCCCCGGGTCCGGTCAAACCCCCGGCACTGGTGAAAACCCCCGGGACTGGTCAAACCCCCGCGACTGGTCAAACATCCGCGTCTGGTCAAACGCCCGGGTCTGGTCAAGCCCCCTGGTCTGCTCAAACTCCCGGGTCTGGTCCAACACCCAAGTCTGGTCAACACCCGGGTCCAGTCAAACCCCCGGATCTGGTCAAACACCCGGGACTGGTCAATCCCCTGGGACAGGTCAATTCCCTGGGACCGGTCAAACCCCCAGGGCTGGTCAAACCCCCGGGACCGGTCAAAAACCAGTGTCTGGTCAAACCCCTGGGCCCGGTCAAACACCTGGGACCGGTCAAAATCCTTGGTCTGGTCAAACCCACTAGACGGGTCAAACCCACGGGACCGGTCAAACACCCATGTCTGGTCAGAACCCCGGGAGTGGTCAAATCCCCGGGACCAGTCAAACCCCTGGGTCTGGTCAAACCCCCGGGACTGGAAAAACACCCGGGTCTGGTCAAACCCCTGGGACTGGTCAAACCCCATGGTCTGGTCAAACCCCCATGACCGGTCAAAACCCCGGGACCTGTCAATCCACCGGGTGTGGTCAAACGCTCAGGACCGGTCAAACACCCGGTCTGGGTAAACACCCAGGACTGGACAAACCCCCGGGACTGGTCAAACACCCGGGACGGGTCAAAGAATGGGTCATGGTGAATCCCCCAGGACCGGTCAAACACCCAGGTCTGGACAAACCCCCGGGACCGGTCAAACACCTGGGACCAGTCAAACACCCGGGACCGGTCAAACCCCCGGGATTTGTCAAACTTCCGGGTCTGGTCAATCCCCCGGGTCTGGTCAAACACCCGGATCTGGTCAAACCCCGAGGAGTGGTCAAAGGCCCAGGTTTGGTCAAACCCCCAGGTCTGGTCAAACAGCCGGGTCAGGTCAAACCCCCGGGACTGGTCAAACACACGGGTCTGGTCAATCCCCCAGGACCGGTCAAACACCCAGGTCTGGACAAACCCCCGGGACCGGTCAAACCTCCGGGACGCATCAAAGCTCGGGACCGGTCAAACACCGGGGTCTGGTCAATCCCCCAGGAACGGTCAAACTCCCAGGTCTGGGCAAACCTCAGGGACCGGTCAAACACCCGGGACGGGTCAAAGCCCGGGACCGGTCAAACACCAGGGTCTGGTCAATCCCCTGGGACCGGTCAAACCCCCGGGTCTGGTCAAACCCCCATGACCGGTCAAACCCACAGGTCTGGTCAAACCACCGTGACAGGTCAAACCACCGTGTCTGGTCAAATACTCGGGTCCGGAATAAACACCGGGGTCTGGTCAATCCTCTGGGACCGGCCAAACACCCCGGCCTGTTCAAACCCCTGGGACCGGTCAAACCACCGGGTCTGGTCAAATACCCAGGTCCGGTCAAATACCCGGGTCTGGTCAAACACCCGAGACCGGTCAAACACCTGGTCCTGGTCAAACACCCGAGACCAGACAAACACCCGTGTCTGGGCAAAAACCCGGGAGCGGTCAAACCCTCGGGTCTGGGCAATCTCCCAGGACCAGTCAAATCCCCGGGTCTGTTCAAACGCCCGGGACCGGTCAATCACACGCGTCTGGTCAAAGCCCTGGGACCGGTCAAACACCCAGGACCGGTTAAACACCTGGGTCTGGTCAAACGCCCATGACCGGTCAAACCCACAGGTCTGGTCAAACCACCGTGACCGGTCAAACCACCGTGTCTGGTCAAATACTCGGGTCCGGAATAAACACCGGGGTCTGGTCAATCCTCTGGGACCGGCCAAACACCCCGGCCTGTTCAAACCCCTGGGACCGGTCAAACCACCGGGTCTGGTCAAATACCCAGGTCCGGTCAAATACCCGGGTCTGGTCAAACACCCGAGACCGGTCAAACACCTGGTCCTGGTCAAACACCCGAGACCAGACAAACACCCGTGTCTGGGCAAAAACCCGGGAGCGGTCAAACCCTCGGGTCTGGGCAATCTCCCAGGACCAGTCAAATCCCCAGGTCTGTTCAAACGCCCGGGACCGGTCAATCACACGCATCTGGTCAAAGCCCTGGGACCGGTCAAACACCCAGGACCGGTTAAACACCTGGGTCTGGTCAAACGCCCGGGTCCAGTCAAACCCCAGGGACTGGTCAAACCCCCGGGGCCGGTCAAAAACCGGGTCTGGTCAAACCCCCGCAACCGGTCAAACACCCGGGTCTGCTCAATCACCCAGGTCTGGTCAAGCCACCTGGTCTGCTCAAACACCCAGGTCTGGTCAAACACCCGGGTCTGGTCAAATGCCCGGGTCTGGTCAAACGCCCGGGTCCAGTCAAGCCCCCGGGTCTGGTCAAACCCCTGGGACTGGATAATACCCCCGGGGCTGGTCAAATCCCCGCAACCGTTCAAACACCCGGGTCTGGTCAAACGCCCGGGTCTGGTCAAATGCCCAGGTCCAGTCAAACCCCGGGCCTGGTCAAACCCCCGGGACTGATGAAAACCCCCGGGCCTGGTCAAACCCCCGCGACTGGTCAAACACCCAGGTCTGGTCAAACGCCCGGGTCTGGTCAAGCCCCCTGGTCTGCTCAAACTCCCAGGTCTGGGCCAACACCTGGGTCTGGTCAAACACCCGGGTCCAGTCAAACCCCCGGATCTGGTCAAACACCCGGGACTGGTCAATCCCCTGGGACAGGTTAATCCCCTGGGACCGGTCAAACCCCCAGGGCTGGTCAAACACCTGGGACCGGTCAAAATCCTGGGTCTGGTCAAACCCCCTAGACGGGTCAAACCCACGGGACCGGTCAAACACCCATGTCTGGTCAGAACCCCGGGAGTGGTCAAATCCCCGGGACCAGTCAAACCCCTGGGTCTGGTCAAACCCCCGGGACTGGAAAAACACCCGGGTCTGGTCAAACCCCTGGACTAGTCAAACCCCATGGTCTGTTCAAACCCCCATGACCGGTCAAAACACCGGGACCTGTCAATCCACCGGGTGTGAACAAACGCTCAGGACCGGTCAAACACCTGGTCTGGGCAAACACCCAGGACTGGACAAACTCCCGGGACTGGTCAAACACCCGGGATGGGTCAAAGCACAGGTCATGGTCAATCCCCCAGGAACGGTCAAACACCCAGGTCTGGACAAACCTCCGGGACCGGTCAAACACCCGGGACGGGTCAAAGCCCGGGACCGGTCAAACACCAGGGTCTGGTCAATCCCCTGGGACCGGTCAAACCCCCGGGTCTGGTCAAACCCCCATGACCGGTCAAACCCACAGGTCTGGTCAAAGCACCGTGACCGGTCAAACCACCGTGTCTGGTCAAATAACCGGGTCCGGACAAACACCGGGGTCTGGTCAATCCTCTGGGACCGGCCAAACACCCCTGCCTGTTCAAACCTCTGGGACCGGTCAAACCACCGGGTCTGGTCAAATACCCAGGTCCGGTCAAACACTCGGGTCTGGTCAAACACCCGAGACCGGTCAAACACCTGGTCCTGGTCAAACACCCGAGACCAGACAAACACCCGTGTCTGGGCAAAAACCCAGGAGCATTCAAACCCCCGGGTCTGGGCAATCCCCCAGGACCAGTCAAACCCCCGGGTCTGTTCAAATGCCCGGGACCGGTCAATCACACGCATCTGGTCAAAGCCCTGGGACCGGTCAAACACCCGGGACCGGTAAAAAACCCGGGTCTGGTCAAACGCCCGGGTCCAGTCAAACCCCCGGGTCTGGTCAAACCCCCGGGACCAGTCAATAACCGGGTCTGGTCAAACCCCCGCAACCGGTCAAACACCCGGGTCTGCTCAAACACCCAGGTCTGGTCAAGCCACCTGGTCTGCTCAAACACTCAGGTCTGGTCAAATACCCGGGTCTGGTCAAACGCCCGGGTCTGGTCAAACGCCCGGGTCCAGTCAAACCCCCGGGTCTGGTCAAACCCCCGGGACTGGTGAATACCCCCGAGGCTGGTCAAATCCCCGCAACCGGTCAAACACCCGGGTCTGGTCAAACGCCCGGGTCTGGTCAAATGCCCGGTCCAGTCAAACCCCCGGGACTGATCAAAACCCCGGGACTGGTGATAACCCCTGGGACTGGTCAAACCCCCGCAACCGGTCAAACACCCGGGTCTGGTCAAACGCCCAGGTCTGGTCAAGCCACCTGGTCTGCTCAAACACCCAGGTCTGGTCCAACACCCGGGTCTGGTCCAACACCCGGGTCTGGTCCAACACACGTGTCTGGTCCAACACCCGGGTCTGGTCCAACACCCGGGTCTGGTCCAACACCCAGGTCTGGTCAAACACCCGGATCTGGTCAAACCCCAGGGACCGGTCAAACACCCGGGTCTGGTCACACACCCGGGTCTGGTCCAACACCCGGGTCTGGTCAAACACCCGGATCTGGTCAAACCCCGGGGACCGGTCAAACACCCGGGTCTGGTCAAACACTGAGGACCGGTCAAACCCCCGGGTCTGGTCAAACGCCCAGGTCAAGTCAAACCCCCGGGTCCGGTCAAACCCCCGGCACTGGTGAAAACCCCCGGGACTGGTCAAACCCCCGCGACTGGTCAAACACCCGCGTCTGGTCAAACGCCCGGGTCTGGTCAAGCCCCCTGGTCTGCTCAAATTCCCGGGTCTGGGCCAACACCTGGGTCTGGTCAAACACCCGGGTCCAGTCAAACCCCCGGATCTGGTCAAACACCCGGGACTGGTCAATCCCCTGGGACAGGTTAATCCCCTGGGACCGGTCAAACCCCCAGGGCTGGTCAAACTCCCGGGACCGGTCAAACACCAGTGTCTGGTCAAACCCCTGGGACCGGTCAAACACCTGGGACCGGTCAAAATCCTGGGTCTGGTCAAACCCCTTAGACGGGTCAAACCCACGGGACCGGTCAAACACCCATGTCTGGTCAGAACCCCGGGAGTGGTCAAAGCCCCGGGACCAGTCAAACCCCTGGGTCTGGTCAAACCCCCGGGACTGGAAAAACACCCGGGTCTGGTCAAACCCCTGGACTAGTCAAACCCCATGGTCTGTTCAAACCCCCATGACCGGTCAAAACCCCGGGACCTGTCAATCCACCGGGTGTGATCAAACGCTCAGGACCGTTCAAACACCTGGTCTGGGCAAACACCCAGGACTGGACAAACCCCCGGGACTGGTCAAACACCCGGGATGGGTCAAAGCACGGGTCATGGTCAATCCCCCAGGAACGGTCAAACACCCAGGTCTGGACAAACCTCCGGGACCGGTCAAACACCCGGGACGGGTCAAAGCCCGGGACCGGTCAAACACCAGGGTCTGGTCAATCCCCTGGGACCGGTCAAACCCCCGGGTCTGGTCAAACCCCCATGACCGGTCAAACCCACAGGTCTGGTCAAAGCACCGTGACCGGTCAAACCACCGTGTCTGGTCAAATAACCGGGTCCGGACAAACACCGGGGTCTGGTCAATCCTCTGGGACCGGCCAAACACCCCTGCCTGTTCAAACCCCTGGGACCGGTCAAACCACCGGGTCTGGTCAAATACCCAGGTCCGGTCAAACACTCGGGTCTGGTCAATCACCCGAGACCGGTCAAACACCTGGTCCTGGTCAAACACCCGAGACCAGACAAACACCCGTGTCTGGGCAAAAACCCGGGAGCGTTCAAACCCCCGGGTCTGGGCAATCCACCAGGACCAGTCAAACCCCCGGGTCTGTTCAAATGCCCGGGACCGGTCAATCACACGCGTCTGGTCAAAGCCCTGGGACCGGTCAAACACCCGGGACCGGTAAAAAACCCGGGTCTGGTCAAACGCCCGGGTCCAGTCAAACCCCCGGGTCTGGTCAAACCCCCGGGACCAGTCAATAACCGGGTCTGGTCAAACCCCCGCAACCGGTCAAACACCCGGGTCTGCTCAAACACCCAGGTCTGGTCAAGCCACCTGGTCTGCTCAAACACTCAGGTCTGGTCAAATACCCGGGTCTGGTCAAACGCCCGGGTCTGGTCAAACGCCCGGGTCCAGTCAAACCCCCGGGTCTGGTCAAACCCCCGGGACTGGTGAATACCCCCGAGGCTGGTCAAAACCCCGCAACCGGTCAAACACCCGGGTCTGGTCAAACGCCCGGGTCTGGTCAAATGCCCGGTCCAGTCAAACCCCCGGGACTGGTCAAAACCCCGGGACTGGTGATAACCCCTGGGACTGGTCAAACCCCCGCAACCGGTCAAACACCCGGGTCTGGTCAAACGCCCAGGTCTGGTCAAGCCACCTGGTCTGCTCAAACACCCAGGTCTGGTCCAACACCCGGGTCTGGTCCAACACCCGGGTCTGGTCCAACACACGTGTCTGGTCCAACACCCGGGTCTGGTCCAACACCCAGGTCTGGTCCAACACCCAGGTCTGGTCAAACACCCGGATCTGGTCAAACCCCAGGGACCGGTCAAACACCCGGGTGTGGTCACACACTGAGGACCGGTCAAACCCCCGGGTCTGGTCAAACGCCCAGGTCAAGTCAAACCCCCGGGTCCGGTCAAACCCCCGGCACTGGTGAAAACCCCCGGGACTGGTCAAACCCCCGCGACTGGTCAAACACCCGCGTCTGGTCAAATGCCCGGGTCTGGTCAAGCCCCCTGGTCTGCTCAAACACCCAGGTCTGGTCCAACACCCGGGTCTGGTCCAACACCCGGGTCTGGTCCAACACACGTGTCTGGTCCAACACCCGGGTCTGGTCCAACACCCGGGTCTGGTCCAACACCCAGGTCTGGTCAAACACCCGGATCTGGTCAAACCCCAGGGACCGGTCAAACACCCGGGTCTGGTCACACACCCGGGTCTGGTCCAACACCCGGGTCTGGTCAAACACCCGGATCTGGTCAAACCCCGGGGACCGGTCAAACACCCGGGTCTGGTCAAACACTGAGGACCGGTCAAACCCCCGGGTCTGGTCAAACGCCCAGGTCAAGTCAAACCCCCGGGTCCGGTCAAACCCCCGGCACTGGTGAAAACCCCCGGGACTGGTCAAACCCCCGCGACTGGTCAAACACCCGCGTCTGGTCAAACGCCCGGGTCTGGTCAAGCCCCCTGGTCTGCTCAAATTCCCGGGTCTGGGCCAACACCTGGGTCTGGTCAAACACCCGGGTCCAGTCAAACCCCCGGATCTGGTCAAACACCCGGGACTGGTCAATCCCCTGGGACAGGTTAATCCCCTGGGACCGGTCAAACCCCCAGGGCTGGTCAATATCCCGGGACCGGTCAAACACCAGTGTCTGGTCAAACCCCTGGGACCGGTCAAACACCTGGGACCGGTCAAAATCCTGGGACTGGTCAAACCCCCTAGACGGGTCAAACCCACGGGACCGGTCAAACACCCATGTCTGGTCAGAACCCCGGGAGTGGTCAAAGCCCCGGGACCAGTCAAACCCCTGGGTCTGGTCAAACCCCCGGGACTGGAAAAACACCCGGGTCTGGTCAAACCCCTGGACTAGTCAAACCCCATGGTCTGTTCAAATCCCCATGACCGGTCAAAACCCCGGGACCTGTCAATCCACCGGGTGTGATCAAACGCTCAGGACCGTTCAAACACCTGGTCTGGGCAAACACCCAGGACTGGACAAACCCCCGGGACTGGTCAAACACCCGGGATGGGTCAAAGCACGGGTCATGGTCAATCCCCCAGGAACGGTCAAACACCCAGGTCTGGACAAACCTCCGGGACCGGTCAAACACCCGGGACGGGTCAAAGCCCGGGACCGGTCAAACACCAGGGTCTGGTCAATCCCCTGGGACCGGTCAAACCCCCGGGTCTGGTCAAACCCCCATGACCGGTCAAACCCACAGGTCTGGTCAAAGCACCGTGACCGGTCAAACCACCGTGTCTGGTCAAATAACCGGGTCCGGACAAACACCGGGGTCTGGTCAATCCTCTGGGACCGGCCAAACACCCCTGCCTGTTCAAACCCCTGGGACCGGTCAAACCACCGGGTCTGGTCAAATACCCAGGTCCGGTCAAACACTCGGGTCTGGTCAAACACCCGAGACCGGTCAAACACCTGGTCCTGGTCAAACACCCGAGACCAGACAAACACCCGTGTCTGGGCAAAAACCCGGGAGCATTCAAACCCCCGGGTCTGGGCAATCCACCAGGACCAGTCAAACCCCCGGGTCTGTTCAAATGCCCGGGACCGGTCAATCACACGCGTCTGGTCAAAGCCCTGGGACCGGTCAAACACCCGGGACCGGTAAAAAACCCGGGTCTGGTCAAACGCCCGGGTCCATTCAAACCCCCGGGTCTGGTCAAACCCCCGGGACCAGTCAATAACCGGGTCTGGTCAAACCCCCGCAACCGGTCAAACACCCGGGTCTGCTCAAACACCCAGGTCTGGTCAAGCCACCTGGTCTGCTCAAACACTCAGGTCTGGTCAAATACCCGGGTCTGGTCAAACGCCCGGGTCTGGTCAAACGCCCGGGTCCAGTCAAACCCCCGGGTCTGGTCAAACCCCCGGGACTGGTGAATACCCCCGAGGCTGGTCAAAACCCCGCAACCGGTCAAACACCCGGGTCTGGTCAAGCGCCCGGGTCTGGTCAAATGCCCGGTCCAGTCAAACCCCCGGGACTGGTCAAAACCCCGGGACTGGTGATAACCCCTGGGACTGGTCAAACCCCCGCAACCGGTCAAACACCCGGGTCTGGTCAAACGCCCAGGTCTGGTCAAGCCACCTGGTCTGCTCAAACACCCAGGTCTGGTCCAACACCCGGGTCTGGTCCAACACCCGGGTCTGGTCCAACACACGTGTCTGGTCCAACACCCGGGTCTGGTCCAACACCCAGGTCTGGTCCAACACCCAGGTCTGGTCAAACACCCGGATCTGGTCAAACCCCAGGGACCGGTCAAACACCCGGGTGTGGTCACACACTGAGGACCGGTCAAACCCCCGGGTCTGGTCAAACGCCCAGGTCAAGTCAAACCCCCGGGTCCGGTCAAACCCCCGGCACTGGTGAAAACCCCCGGGACTGGTCAAACCCCCGCGACTGGTCAAACACCCGCGTCTGGTCAAATGCCCGGGTCTGGTCAAGCCCCCTGGTCTGCTCAAATTCCTGGGTCTGGGCCAACACCTGGGTCTGGTCAAACACCCGGGTCCAGTCAAACCCCCGGATCTGGTCAAACACCCGGGACTGGTAAATCCCCTGGGACAGGTCAATCCCCTGGGACCGGTCAAACCCCCAGGGCTGGTCAAACCCCCGGGACCGGTCTAAAAACAGTGTCTGGTCAAACCCCTGGGACCGGTCAAACACCTGGGACCGGTCAAAATCCTTGGTCTGGTCAAACCCACTAGACGGGTCAAACCCACGGGACCGGTCAAACACCCATGTCTGGTCAGAACCCCGGGAGTGGTCAAATCCCCGGGACTGGTCAAACACCCGGGACGGGCCAAAGCACGGGTCATGGTCAATCCCCCAGGACCGGTCAAACACCCAGGTCTGGACAAAGCCCCGGGACCGGTCAAACACCTGGGACCAGTCAAACTCCTGGGCCCGGTCAAACCCCCGGGACTGGTCAAACTTCTGGGTCTGGTCAATCCCCCGGGTCTGGTCAAACACCCGGATCTGGTCAAACCCCAAGGAGCGGTCAAAGGCCCCGGTTTGGTCAAACCCCCAGGTCTGGTCAAACACCCGGGTCAGGTCAAACCCCCGGGACTAGTCAAACACCCGGGTCTTGTCAATCCCCCAGGACCAGTCAAACACCCAGGTCTGGACAAACCCCCGGGACTGGTCAAACCTCCGGGACCGGTCAAACACCGGGGTCTGGTCAATCCCCCAGGAACGGTCAAACACACAGGTCTGGACAAACCTCCGGGACAGGTCAAACACCCGGGACGGGTCAAAGCCCGGGACCGGTCAAAAACCAGAGTCTGGTCAATCCCCTGGGACCGGTCAAACCCCCGGGTCTGGTCAAACCCCCATGACCGGTCAAACCCACAGGTCTGGTCAAACCACTGTGACCGGTCAAAATATCGTGTCTGGTCAAATACCCGGGTCCGGACAAACACCGGGGTCTGGTCAATCCTCTGGGACCGGCCAAACACCCCTGCCTGTTCAAACCCCTGGGACCAGTCAAACCACCGGGTCTGGTCAAATACCCAGGTCCGGTCAAACACTCGGGTCTGGTCAAGCACCCGAGACCGGTCAAACACCTGGTCCTGGTCAAACACCCGAGACCAGACAAACACCCGTGTCTGGGCAAAGACCCGGGAGCGTTCAAACCCCCGGGTCTGGGCAATCCCCCAGGACCAGTCAAACCCCCGGGTCTGTTCAAATGCCCGGGACCGGTCAATCACACGCGTCTGGTCAAAGCCCTGGGACCGGTCAAACACCCAGGACCGATAAATAACCCGGGTCTGGTCAAACGCCCGGGTCCAGTCAAACCCCCGGGTCTGGTCAAACCCCCGGGACCGGTGAATTACCGGGTCTGGTCAAACCCCCGCAACCGGTCAAACACCCGGGTCTGCTCAAACACCCAGGTCTGGTCAAGCCACCTGGTCTGCTCAAACACTCAGGTCTGGTCAAACACCCGGGTCTGGTCAAACGCCCGGGTCTGTTCAAACGCCGGCGTCCAGTCAAATCCCCGGGTCTGGTCAAACCCCCGGGACTGGTGAATACCCCCGAGGCTGGTCAAATCCCCGCAACCGGTCAAACACCCGGGTCTGGTCAAATGCCCGGGTCTGGTCAAATGCCCGGTCCAGTCAAACCCCCGGGACTGGTCAAACCTCCGGGACTGGTGATAACCCCTGGGAATGTTCAAACCCCCGCAACCGGTCAAACACCCTGGTCTGGTCAAACGCCCAGGTCTGGTCAAGCCACCTGGTCTGCTCAAACACCCAGGTCTGGTCCAACACCCGGGTCTGTTCCAACACCCGGGCCTGGTCCAACACACGAGTCTGGTCCAACACCCGGGTCTGGTTCAACACCCGGGTCTGGTCCAACACCCGGGTCTGGTCAAACACCCGGGTCTGGTCAATCCCCCAGGACCAGCCAAACACCCAGGTCTGGACAAACCCCCGGGACCGGTCAAACCTCCGGGACGGGTCAAAGCCCGGGACCGGTCAAACACCGGGGTCTGGTCAATCCCCCAGGAACGGTCAAACACCCAGGTCTGGACAAACCTCCGGGACAGGTCAAACACCCGGGACGGGTCAAAGCCCGGGACCGGTCAAAAACCAGGGTCTGGTGAATCCCCTGGGACCGGTCAAACCCCCGGGTCTGGTCGAACCCCCATGACCGGTCAAACCCACAGGTCTGGTCAAACCACTGTGACCGGTCAAACCACCGTGTCTCGTCAAATACCCGGGTCCGGACAAACACCGGGGTCTGGTCAATCCTCTGGGACTGGCCAAACACCCCTGCCTGTTCAAACCCCTGGGACCAGTCAAACCACCGGGTCTGGTCAAATACCCAGGTCCGGTCAAACACTCGGGTCTGGTCAAATACCCGAGACCGGTCAAACACCTGGTCCTGGTCAAACACCCGAGACCAGACAAACACCCGTGTCTGGGCAAAAACCCGGGAGCGTTCAAACCCCCGGGTCTGGGCAATCCCCCAGGACCAGTCAAACTCCCGGGTCTGTTCAAATGCCCGCGACCGGTCAATCACACGCGTCTGGTCAAAGCCCTGGGACCGGTCAAACACCCGGGACCGGTAAAAAACCCGGGTCTGGTCAAACGCCCGGGACCAGTCAAACCCCAGGGACTGGTCAAACCCCCGGGGCCGGTCAAAAACCGGGTCTGGTCAAACCCCCGCAACCGGTCAAACACCCGGGTCTGCTCAATCACCCAGGTCTGGTCAAGCCACCTGGTCTGCTCAAACACCCAGGTCTGGTCAAACACCCGGGTCTGGTCAAACGCCCGGGTCTGGTCAAACGCCCGGGTCCAGTCAAACCCCCGGGTCTGGTCAAACCCCTGGGACTGGTGAATACCCCCGGGGCTGGTCAAATCCCCGCAACCGTTCAAACACCCGGGTCTGGTCAAACGCCCGGGTCTGGTCAAATGCCCGGTCCAGTCAAACCCCCGGGACTGGTCAAACCCCCGGGACTGGTGAAAACCCCTGGGACTGGTCAAACCCCCGCAACCGGTCAAACACCCGGGTCTGGTCAAACGCCCAGGTCTGGTCAAGCCACCTGGTCTGCTCAAACACCCGGGTCTGGTCCAACACCCGGGTCTGGTCCAACACCCGGGTCTGGTCAAGCACCCGGATCTGCTCAAACCCCGGGGACCGGTCAAACACTCGGGTCTGTCAGACCCTGAGTACCGGTCAAAACCCCAGGTCTGGTGAAATGCCCAGGTCCAGTCAAACCCCGGGCCTGGTCAAACCCCGGGACTGGTGAAAACCCCCGGGCCTGGTCAAACCCCCGCGACTGGTCAAACACCCGGGTCTGGTCAAACGCCCGGGTCTGGTCAAGCCCCCTGGTCTGCTCAAACTCCCAGGTCTGGGCCAACACCTGGGTCTGGTCAAACACCCGGGTCCAGTCAAACCCCCGGATCTGGTCAAACACCCGGGACTGGTCAATCCCCTGGGACAGGTTAATCCCCTGGGACCGGTCAAACCCCCAGGGCTGGTCAAACCCCCGGGACCGGTCAAACACCAGTGTCTGGTCAAACCCCTGGGACCGGTCAAACACCTGGGACCGGTCAAAATCCTGGGTCTGGTCAAACCCCCTAGACGGGTCAAACCCACGGGACCGGTCAAACACCCATGTCTGGTCAGAACCCCGGGAGTGGTCAAATCCCCGGGACCAGTCAAACCCCTGGGTCTGGTCAAACCCCCGGGACTGGAAAGACACCCGGGTCTGGTCAATCCCCTGGACTAGTCAAACCCCATGGTCTGTTCAAACCCCCATGACCGGTCAAAACCCCGGGACCTGTCAATCCACCGGGTGTGATCAAATGCTCAGGACCGGTCAAACACCTGGTCTGGGCAAACACCCAGGACTGGACAAACCCCCAGGACTGGTCAAACACCCGGGACGGGTCAAAGCACGGGTCATCGTCAATCCCCCAGGAACGGTCAAACACCCAGGTCTGGACAAACCTCCGGGACCGGTCAAACACCCGGGACGGGTCAAAGCCCGGGACCGGTCAAACACCAGGGTCTGGTCAATCCCCTGGGACCGGTCAAACCCCCGGGTCTGGTCAAACCCCCATGACCGGTCAAACCCACAGGTCTGGTCAAAGCACCGTGACCGGTCAAACCACCGTGTCTGGTCAAATAACCGGGTCCGGGCAAAGACCGGGGTCTGGTCAATCCTCTGGGACCGGCCAAACACCCCTGCCTGTTCAAATCCCTGGGACCAGTCAAACCACCGGGTCTGGTCAAATACCCAGGTCCGGTCAAACACTCGGGTCTGGTCAAACACCCGAGACCGGTCAAACACCTGGTCCTGGTCAAACACCCGAGACCAGACAAACACCCGTGTCTGAGCAAAAACCCGGGAGCGTTCAAACCCCCGGGTCTGGGCAATCCCCCAGGACCAGTCAAACCCCCGGGTCTGTTCAAATGCCTGGGACCGGTCAATCACACGCGTCTGGTCAAAGCCCTGGGACCTATCAAACACCCGGGACCGGTAAAAAACCTGGGTCTGGTCAAACGCCCGGGTCCAGTCAAACCCCCGGGTCTGGTCAAACCCGCGGGACCGGTCAATAACCGGGTCTGGTCAAACCCCCGCAACCGGTCAAACACCCGGGTCTGCTCAAACACCCAGGTCTGGTCAAGCCACCTGGTCTGCTCAAACACTCAGGTCTGGTCAAATACCCGGGCCTGGTCAAACGCCCGGGTCTGGTCAAATGCCCGGTCCAGTCAAACCCCCGGGACTGGTCAAACCCCCGGGACTGGTGATAAACCCTGGGACTGGTCAAACCCCCGCAACCGGTCAAACACCCGGGTCTGGTCAAACGCCCAGGTCTGGTCAAGCCACCTGGTCTGCTCAAACACCCAGGTCTGGTCCAACACCGGGGTCTGGTCCAACACCCGGGTCTGGTCCAACACACGTGTCTGGTCACACACCCGGGTCTGGTCCAACACCCGGGTCTGGTCAAACACCCGGATCTGGTCAAACCCCGGGGACCGGCCAAACACCCGGGTCTGGTCAAACATTGAGGACCAGTCAAACCCCCGGGTCTGGTCAAACGCCCAGGTCAAGTCAAACCCCCGGGTCCGCTCAAACCCCCGGCACTGGTGAAAATCCCCGGGACTGGTCAAACCCCCACGACTGGTCAAACACCCGCGTCTGGTCAAACGCCCGGGTCTGGTCAAGCCCCCTGGTCTGCTCAAACTCCCGGGTCTGGGCCAACACCTGGGTCTGGTCAAACACCTGGGTCCAGTCAAACCCCCGGATCTGGTCAAACACCCGGGAGTGGTAAATCCCCTGGGGCAGGTCAATCCCCTGGGACCGGTCAAACCCCCAGGGCTGGTCAAAGCCCTGGGACCGGTCAAACACCCGGGACCGGTAAATAACCCGGGTCTGGTCAAACGCCCGGGTCCAGTCAAACCCCCGGGTCTGGTCAAACCCCCGGGACCGGTGAATTACCGGGTCTGGTCAAACCCCCGCAACCGGTCAAACACCCGGGTCTGCTCAAACACCCAGGTCTGGTCAAGCCACCTGGTCTGCTCAAACACTCAGGTCTGGTCAAACACCCGGGTCTGGTCAAACGCCCGGGTCTGGTCAAACGCCCGGGTCCAGTCAAACCCCCGGGTCTGGTCAAACCCCCGGGACTGGTGAATACCCCCGAGGCTGGTCAAATCCCCGCAACCGGTCAAACACCCGGGTCTGGTCAAACGCCCGGGTCTGGTCAAATGCCCGGTCCAGTCAAACCTCCGGGACTGGTCAAACCTCCGGGACTGGTGATAACCCCTGGGAATGGTCAAACCCCCGCAACCGGTCAAACACCCGGGTCTGGTCAAACGCCCAGGTCTGGTCAAGCCACCTGGTCTGCTCAAACACCCAGGTCTGGTCCAACACCCGGGTCTGGTCCAACACCCGGGCCTGCTCCAACACACGAGTCTGGTCCAACACCCGGGTCTGGTACAACACCCGGGTCTGGTCCAACACCCGGGTCTGGTCAAACACCCGGATCTGGTCAAACCCCGGGGACCGGTCAAACACCCGGGTCTGGTCACACACCCGGGTCTGGTCCAACACCCGGTTCTGGTCAAGCACCCGGATCTGGTCAAACCCCGGGGACCGTTCATACACCCAGGTCTGGTCACACACCCGGGTCTGGTCCAACACCCGGTTCTGGTCAAACACCCGGATCTAGTCAAACCCCGGGGACTGGTCAAACACCCGGGTCTGGTCAAACACTGAGGACCGGTCAAACCCCCGGGTCTGGTCAAACGCCCAGGTCCAGTCAAACCCCCGGGTCCGGTCAAACCCCCGGCACTGGTGAAAACCCCCGGGACTGGTCAAACCCCCGCGACTGGTCAAACTTCCACATCTGGTCAAACGCCCGGGTCTGGTCAAGCCCCCTGGTCTGCTCAAACTCCCGGGTCTGGTCCAACACCCAGGTCTGGTCAACACCCGGGTCCAGTCAAACCCCCGGATCTGGTCAAACACCCGGGTCTGGTCAAACGCCCGGGTCTGGTTAAACGCCCGGGTCCACTCAAACCCCCGGGTCTGGTCAAACCCCTGGGACTGGTGAATACCCCCGGGGCTGGTCAAATCCCCGCAACCGGTCAAACACCCGGGTCTGGTCAAACGTCCGGGTCTGGTCAAATGCCCGGTCCAGTCAAACCCCCGGGACTGGTCAAACCCCCGGGACTGGTGAAAACCCCTGGGACTGGTCAAATTCCCGCAACCGGTCAATTACCCGGGTCTGGTCAAACGCCCAGGTCTGGTCAAGCCACGTGGTCTGCTCAAACACCCAGGTCTGGTCCAACACCCGGGTCTGGTCCAACACCCGGGTCTGGTCCAACACACGAGTCTGGTCCAACACCCGGGTCTGGTCCAACACCCGGGTCTGGTCCAACACCCGGGTCTGGTCAAACACCCGGGACTGGTAAATCCCCTGGGGCAGGTCAATCCCCTGGGACCGGTCAAACCCCCAGGGCTGGTCAAAACCCCGGGACCATTCAAAAAACAGTGTCTGGTCAAACCCCTGGGACCGGTCAAACACCTGGGACCGGTCAAAATCCTTGGTCTGGTCATACCCACTAGACGGGTCAAACTCACGGGACCGGTCAAACACCCATGTCTGGTCAGAACCCCGGGTGTGGTCAAATCCCCGGGACTGGGCAAACACCCGGGACGGGCCAAAGCACTGGTCATGGTCAATCCCCCAGGACCGGTCAAACACCCAGGTCTGGACAAAGCCCCGGGACCGGTCAAACACCTGGGACCAGTCAAACTCCCGGGACCGGTCAAACCCCCGGGACTGGTCAAACTTCTGGGTCTGGTCAATCCCCCGGGTCTGGTCAAACACCCGGATCTGGTCAAAAACCAAGGAGCGGTCAAAGGCCCGGGTTTGGTCAAACCCCCAGGTCTGGTCAAACTCCCGGGTCAGGTCAAACCCCCGGGACTGGTCAAACACCCGGGTCTTGTCAATCCCCCAGGACCAGTCAAACACCCAGGTCTGGACAAACCCCCGGGACCGGTCAAACCTCCGGGATGGGTCAAAGCCCGGGACCGGTCAAACACCGGGGTATGGTCAATCCCCCAGGAACGGTCAAACACCCAGGTCTGGACAAACATCCGGGACAGGTCAAACACCCGGAACGGGTCAAAGCCCGGGACCGGTCAAAAACCAGGGTCTGGTCAATCCCCTGGGACCGGTCAAACCTCCGGGTCTGGTCAAACCCCCATGACCGGTCAAACCCACAGTTCTGGTCAAACCACTGTGACCGGTCAAACCATCGTGTCTGGTAAAATACCCGGGTCCGGACAAACACCGGGGTCTGGTCAATCCTCTGGGACCGGCCAAACACCCCTGCCTGTTCAAACCCCTGGGACCAGTCAAACCACCGGGTCTGGTCAAATACCCAGGTCCGGTCAAACACTCGGGTCTGGTCAAACACCCGAGACCGGTCAAACACCTGGTCCTGGTCAAACACCCGAGACCAGACAAACACCCGTGTCTGGGCAAAGACCCGGGAGCGTTCAAACCCCCGGGTCTGGGCAATCCCCCAGGACCAGTCAAACCCCCGGGTCTGTTCAAATGCCCGGGACCGGTCAATCACACGCGTCTGGTCAAAGCCCTGGGACCGGTCAAACACCCGGGACCGGTAAATAACCCGGGTCTGGTCAAACGCCCGGGTCCAGTCAAACCCCCGGGTCTGGTCAAACCCCCGGGACCGGTGAATTACCGGGTCTGGTCAAACCCCCGCAACTGGCCAAACACCCGGGTCTGCTCAAACACCCAGGTCTGGTCAAGCCACCTGGTCTGCTCAAACACTCAGGTCTGGTCAAACACCCGGGTCTGGTCAAACGCCCGGGTCTGGTCAAACGCCCGGGTCCAGTCAAACCACCGGGTCTGGTCAAACCCCCGGGACTGGTGAATACCCCCGAGGCTGGTCAAATCCCCGCAACCGGTCAAACACCCGGGTCTGGTCAAACGCCCGGGTCTGGTCAAATGCCCGGTCCAGTCAAACCTCCGGGACTGGTCAAACCTCCGGGACTGGTGATAACCCCTGGGAATGGTCAAACCCCCGCAACCGGTCAAACACCCGGGTCTGGTCAAACGCCCAGGTCTGGTCAAGCCACCTGGTCTGCTCAAACACCCAGGTCTGGTCCAACACCCGGGTGTGGTCCAACACCCGGGCCTGGTCCAACACACGAGTCTGGTCCAACACCCGTGTCTGGTACAACACCCGGGTCTGGTTCAACACCCGGGTCTGGTCAAACACCCGGATCTGGTCAAAACCCGGGGACCGGTCAAACACCCGGGTCTGGTCACACACCCGGGTCTGGTCCAACACCCGGTTCTGGTCAAGCACCCGGATCTAGTCAAACCCCGGGGACTGGTCAAACACCCGGGTCTGGTCAAACACTGAGGACCGGTCAAACCCCCGGGTCTGGTCAAACGCCCAGGTCCAGTCAAACCCCCGGGTCCGGTCAAACCCCCGGCACTGGTGAAAGCCCCCGGGACTGGTCAAACCCCCGCGACTGGTCAAACTTCCGCGTCTGGTCAAACGCCCGGGTCTGGTCAAGCCCCCTGGTCTGCTCAAACTCCCGGGTCTGGTCCAACACCCAGGTCTGGTCAACACCCGGGTCCAGTCAAACCCCCGGATCTGGTCAAACACCCGGGACTGGTCAATCCCCTGGGACAGGTCTATCCCCTGGGACCGGTCAAACCCCCAGGGCTGGTCAAACCCCCGGGACCGGTCAAAAACCAGTGTCTGGTCAAACCCCTGGGACCGATCAAACACCTGGGACCGGTCAAAATTCTTGGTCTGGTCAAACCCACTAGACGGGTCAAACCCACGGGACCGGTCAAACACCCATGTCTGGTCAGAACCCCGGGAGTGGTCAAATCCCCGGGACCAGTCAAACCCCTGGGTCTGGTCAAACCCCTGGGACTGGAAAAACACCCGGGTCTGGTCAAACCCCTGGGACTGGTCAAACCCCATGGTCTGGTCAAACCCCCATGACCGGTCAAAACCCCGGGACCTGTCAATCCACCGGGTGTGGTCAAATGCTCAGGACCGGTCAAACACCCGGTCTGGGCAAACACCCAAGACAGGACAAACCCCCGGGACTGGTCAAACACCCGGGACTGGTCAAAGCATGGGTCATGGTCAATCCCCCAGGACCGGTCAAACACCCAGGTCTGGACAAACCCCCGGGACCGGTCAAACACCCGGGACTGGTCAAACTTCCGCGTCTGGTCAATCCCCCGGGTCTGGTCAACACCCGGATCTGGTCAAACCCTGAGGAGCGGTCAAAGGCCCGGGTTTGGTCAAACCCCCAGGTCTGGTCAAACACCCGGGTCAGGTCAAACCCCCGGGACTGGTCAAACACCCGGGTCTGGTCAATCCCCCAGGACCGGTCAAACACCCAGGTCTGGACAAACCCCCGGGACTGGTCAAACCTCCAGGATGCGTCAAAGCCCGGGACCGGTCAAACACCGGGGTCTGGTCAATCCACCAGGAACGGTCAAACTACCAGTTCTGGGCAAAGCTCCGGGACCGGTCAAACACCCGGGACGGGTCAAAGCCCGGGACCGGTCAAACACCAGGGTCTGGTCAATCCCCTGGGACCGGTCAAACCCCCGGGTCTGGTCAAACCCCCATGACCGGTCAAACCCACAGGTCTGGTCAAACCACCGTGACCGGTCAAACCACCGTGTCTGGTCAAATACCCGGGTCCGGACAAACACCGGGGTCTGGTCAATCTTCTGGGACCGGCCAAACACCCCAGCCTGTTCAAACCCCTGGGACCGGTCAAACCACCGGGTCTGGTCAAATACCCAGGTCCGGTCAAATACCCGGGTCTGGTCAAACACCCGAGACCGGTCAAACACCTGGTCCTTGTCAAACACCCGAGACCAGACAAACACCCGTGTCTGGGCAAAAACCCGGGAGCGGTCAAACCCACGGGTCTGGGCAATCCCCCAGGACCAGTCAAACCCCCGGGTCTGTTCAAACGCCCGGGACCAGTCAATCACACGTGTCTGGTCAAAGCCCTGGGACCGGTCAAACACCCGGGACCGGTTAAACACCCGGGTCTGGTCAAACGCCCGGGTCCAGTCAAACCCCAGGGCCTGGTCAAACCCCCGGGGCTGGTCAAAAACCGGGTCTGGTCAAACCCCCGCAACCGGTCAAAGACCCGGTTCTGCTAATACACCCAGGTCTGGTCAAGCCACCTGGTCTGCTCAAACACCCAGGTCTGGTCAAACACCCGGGTCTGGTCAAACGCCCGGGTCTGGTTAAACGCCCGGGTCCACTCAAACCCCCGGGTCTGGTCAAACCCCTGGGACTGATGAATACCCCCGGGGCTGGTCAAATCCCCGCAACCGGTCAAACACCCGGGTCTGGTCAAACGTCCGGGTCTGGTCAAATGCCCGGTCCAGTCAAACCCCCGGGACTGGTCAAACCCCCGGGACTGGTGAAAACCCCTGGGACTGGTCAAATTCCCGCAACCGGTCAATTACCCGGGTCTGGTCAAACGCCCAGGTCTGGTCAAGCCACCTGGTCTGCTCAAACACCCAGGTCTGGTCCAACACCTGGGTCTGGTCCAACACCCGGGTCTGGTCCAACACACGAGTCTGGTCCAACACCCGGGTCTGGTCCAACACCCGGGTCTGGTCCAACACCCGGGTCTGGTCAAACACCCAGATCTGGTAAAACCCCGGGGACCGGTCAAACACCCGGGTCTGGTCACACACCCGGGTCTGGTCCAACACCCAGGTCTGGTCAAACACCCGGATCTGGTCAAACACCGGGGACCGGTCAAACACCCGGGTCTGGTCAAACACTGAGGACCGGTCAAACCCCCGGGTCTGGTCAAATGCCCGGTCCAGTCAAACCCCCGGGACTGGTCAAACCCCCGGGACTGGTGAAAACCCCTGGGACTGGTCAAACCCCCGCAACCGGTCAAATACCCGGGTCTGGTCAAATGCCCAGGTCTGGTCAAGCCACCTGGTCTGCTCAAACACCCAGGTCTGGTCCAACACCCGGGTCTGGTCCAACACCCGGGACTGGTCCAACACACGAGTCTGGTCCAACAACCGGGTCTGGTCCAACACCCGGGTCTGGTCCAACACCCGGGTCTGGTCAAACACCCGGATCTGTTCAAACCCCGGGGACCGGTCAAACACCCGGGTCTGGTCACACACCCGGGTCTGGTCCAACACCCGGGTCTGGTCAAACACCCGGATCTGGTCAAACCCCGGGGACCGGTCAAACACCCGGGTCTGGTCAAACACTGAGGAACGGTCAAACCCCCGGGTCTGGTCAAACGCCCAGGTCCAGTCAAACCCCCAGGTCCGGTCAAACCCCCGGCACTGGTGAAAACCCCCGGGACTGGTCAAACCCCCGCGACTGGTCAAACACCCGCGTCTGGTCAAACGCCCGGGTCTGGTCAAGCACCCTGGACTGCTCAAACTCCTGTGTCTGGTCCAACACCCGGGTCTGGTCAACACCCGGGTCCAGTCAAACCCCCGGATCTGGTCAAACACCCGGGACTGGTCAATCCCCTGGGACTGTTCAATCCCCTGGGACCGGTCAAACCCCCAGGGCTGGTCAAACCCTCGGGACCGGTCAAACACCAGTTTCTGGTCAAACCCCTAGGACCGGTCAAACACCTGGGACCGGTCAAAATCCTAGGTCTGGTCAAACCCCCTAGACGGGTCATACCCACAGGACCGGTCACACACCCATGTCTGGTCAAAACCCCGGGAGTGGTCAAATCCCCGGGACCAGTCAAACCCCTGGGTTTTGTCAAACCCCCAGGACTGGAATAACACCCGGGTCTGGTCAAACACCCGTGACCGGTCAAAACCCCGGGACCTGTCAATCCACCGGGTCTGGTCAAACGCTCAGGACCGGTCAATCCCCTGGGTCTGGTCAAACACCCAGGTATGGACAAACCCCCGGGACTGGTCAAACAACCGGGACGGGTCAAAGCCCGGGTCATGGTCAATCGCCAGGACCGGTCAAACACCCAGGTCTGGACAAACCCCCGGGACCGGTCAAACACCTGGGACCAGTCAAACACCCGGGACTGGTCAAACCCCCGGGACTGGACAAACTTCCGGGTCTGGTCAATCCCCCGGGTCTGGTCAAGCACCCGGATCTGGTCAAACCCCGAGGAGCGGTCAAAGCCCCGGGTCTGGTCAAACCCCAGGTCTGGTCAATCCCCCGGGTCTGGTCAAACCCCCGTGACAGGTCAAACACCCGGGTCTGGTCAATCCCCCAGGACCGGTCAAACACCCAGGTCCGGACAAACCCCCGGGACCAGTCAAACCTCCGGGACGGGTCAAAGCCCGGGACCTGTCAAACACCGGGGTCTGGTCAATCCCCCAGGAATTGTCAAACACCCAGGTCTGGACAAACCTCCGGGACCGGTCAAACACCCGGAACGGGTCAAAGCTCGGGACCGGTCAAACACCAGGGTCTGGTCAATCCCCTGGGACCGGTCAAACCCCCGGGTCTGGTCAAACCCCCATGACCGGTCAAAACCACAGGTCTGGTCAAACCACTGTGAACAGTCAAACCACCGTGTCTGGTCAAATACCCGGGTCTGGTCAAACCCTGGGGAGCGGTCAAACCCCCGGGACCGGTCAAAACCCAGGCCTGGTCAACCCCCCGGGACCAGCCAAACTCCCGGATCTGGTCAAACCCCCGGGACCGGTCAAACAGCCCGGTCTGGTCAAATCCCCGGGATTGGTCAAGCACCCGGGTCTGGTCAAACCCCTGGCACCGGTCAAACACCCGGGTCTGGTCAAACCCCTGGGACCGGTCAAACACACCGGTCTAGTCAAACACCCGAGACCGGTCAAACACCTGGACCTGGTCAAACACCCGAGACCAGACAAACACCCGTTTCTGGGCAAAAACCCGGGAGCAATCAAACCCCCAGGTCTGGGCAATCCCCCAGGACCAGTCAAACCCCCGGGTCTGTTCAAACGCCCGGGACCGGTCAATCACAGGCGTCTGGTCAAAGCCCTGGGACCGGTCAAACACCCGGGTCTGGTCAAACCTCCGGGACCGGTCAAAAAACAGGGTCTGGTCAAACCCTTGGGACCAGTCAAACACCCAGGGCTGGTCAAACCCCAGGGACTGGTCAAACACACGGATCTGGTCAAACCCCCGGGACCGGTCAAACACCCGGGTGTGGTCAAATCCCCGGGACCGGTCAAACACCCGGGTCTGGTCAAACCCCCGGGACCGGTCAAACACCCGGGTCTGGTCAAACCCCCGGGACCGGTCAAACACCCGGGTCTTGTCAAACACCCGAGACCGGTCAAACACCTGGGCCTGGTCAAACACCCGAGACCAGACAAACACCCGAGTCTGGGCATAAACCCGGTAGCGGTCAAATCCCCGGGTCTGGGCAATCCCCCAGGACCAGTCAAACCCCCGGGACCGGTCAAACCCCCTGGTCGGGTCAATCACCCGTGTCTGGTCAAACACCCGGGACGGGTCAAATCCCGGGTCTGGTCAATCCCCCAGGACCGGTAAATCACACAGGTCTGGACAAACCCCCGGGTCCGGTCAAACGCCTGGGACCAGTCAAACACCCGGGACCGGTCAAAGCCCCGGGACTGATCAAACCCCCGGGACTGGTGAAAACCCCTGGGACGGGTCAAACCCCCGCAACCGGTCAAACACCCGGGTCTGGTCAAACGCCCAGGTCTGGTCAAGCCACCTGGTCTGCTCAAACGCCCAGGTCTGGTCCAACACCCGGGTCTGGTCCAACACCCGGGTCTGGTCCAACAGCCGGGTCTAGTCAAACACCCGGATCTGGTCAAACCCCGGGGACCGGTCAAACACTAGGTCTGGTCAAACCCTGAGGACCAGTCAAACCCCCGGGTCTGGTCAAACGCCCAGGTCCAGTCAAACCCCGGGACTGGTCAAACCCCCGGGCCTGGTGAAAACCCCCGGGACTGGTCAAACCCCTGCGACTGTTCAAACACCCGGGCCTGGTCAAATGCCCGGGTCTGGTCAAGCCCCCTGGTCTGTTCAAACTCCCAGGTCTGGGCCAACACCTGGGTCTGGTCAAACACCCGGGTCCAGTCAAACCCCCGGATCTGGTCAAACCCCCTAGACGGGTCAAACCCACGGGACCGGTCAAACCCCTGGGTCTGGTCAAACCCCCGGGACTGGAAAAACACCCGGGTCTGGTCAAACCCCTGGGACTGGTCAAACCACATGGTCTGGTCAAATCCCCGTGACCGGTCAAAACCCCGGGACCTGTCAATCCACCGGGTCCGGTCAAACGCTCAGGACCGGTCACGCACCCGGTCTGGGCAAACACCCAGGACTGGACAAACCCCCGGGACTGGTCAAACACCCGGGACGGGTCAAAGCACAGGTCATGGTCAATCCCCCAGGAGCGGTCAAACACCCAGGTCTGGACAAACCCCCGGACCGGTCAAACACCTGGGACCAGTCAAACACCCGGGACCGGTCAAACCCCCGGGACTGGTCAAACCTCCGGGTCTGGTCAATCCCCCGGGTCTGGTCAAACACCCGGATCTGGTCAAACCCCGAGGAGCGGTCAAAGCCCCGGGTCTGGTCAAACCCCCAGGTCTGGTCAAACACCCGGGTCTGGTCAAACACCCGGGACTGGTCAAACACCCGGGTCTGGTCAAACCCTGAGGAGCGTTCAAAGCCCCGGGTCTGGTCAAACCCACAGGTCTGGTCAAACATCCGGGTCTGGTCAAATCCCCGGGACTGGTCAAACACCTGGGTCTGGTCAATCCCCCAGGACCGGTCAAACACACAGGTCTGGACAAACCCCCGGGACCATTCAAACCTCCGGGACGGGTCAAAGCCCGAGACCGGTCAAACACCGGGGTCTGGTCAATCCCCCAGGACCGGTCAAACACCCAGGTCTGGACAAACCTCTGGGACCGGTCAAACACCCGGGACGGGTCAAAGCCCGGGACCGGTAAAACACCAGGGTCTGGTCAATCCCCTGGGACCGGTCACATCATCACAGAAACCCCACAATGCAGATAGAGGCCATTTCGGCCCATCGAGCCTGCATATCCCACCCGATCCCCGTAACCCCTACACCAACACATATCCCACCCTATCCCCGTAACCCCACGTATTTAATTCCCCTAACACTAAGGGTCAATTTATCATAGCCAATCAACCTAACCCGCACATCTTTGGACTGTGGGAGGAAACCGGAGCACCCGGAGGAAACCCACGCAAACACGGGGAGAATGTGCAAACTCCACACAGACAGCCACCCGAGGCCGGATTCGAACCCGGGTCCCTGGCGCTGTGAGGCAACAGTGCTAACCACTATGCCACCGTGCTGCCACCATACCCCCGGACTGGACAAACCCCCGGGTCTGGTCAAACCACCGTGACCGGTCAAACCACCGTGTCTGGTCAAATACCCGGGTCCAGACAAACACCGGGGTCTGATCAATCCCCTGGGACCAGCCAAACACCCCGGCCTGTTCAAACCCCTGGGACCGGTCTAACCACCGGGTCTGGTCAAATACCTGGGTCCGGACAAGCTCCGGGGTCTGGTCAATCCTCTGTGACCGGCCAAACACCCCGGCCTGTTCAAACCCCTTGGACTGGTCAAACCACCGGGTCTGGTCAAATACCCAGGTCCGGTCAAACACCCGGGTCTGGTCAAACACCCGAGACCGGTCAAACACCTGGCCCTGGTCAAACACCCGAGACCAGACAAACACCCGTGTCTGGGCAAAAACCCGGGAGCGGTCAAACCCCCGGGTCTGGGCAATCCCCCAGGACCAGTCAAACCCCCGGGTCTTTTCAAACGCCCAGGACCGGTCAATCACACGCGTCTGGTCAAAGCCCTGGGACCGGTCAAACACCCGGGACAGGTTAAACACCCGGGTCTGGTCAAACGCCCGGGTCCAGTCAAATGCCCGGGTCTGGTCAAACCCCCGGGACCGGTCAAAAACCGGGTCTGGTCAAACACCCGCAACCGGTCGAACACCCGGGTCTGCTCAAACACCCAGGTCTGGTCAAGCCACCTGGTCTGCTCAAACACCCAGGTCTGGTCAAACACCCGGGTCTGGTCAAACGCCCGGGTCTGGTCAAACGCCCGGGTCCAGTCAAACCCCCAGGTCTGGTCAAACCCCCGGGACTGGTGAAAACCTCCGGGGCTGGCCAAACCCCCGCAACCGGTCAAACTCCCGGGTCTGGTCAAACGTCCGGGTCTGGTCAAATGCCCGGTCCAGTCAAACCCCCGGGACTGGTCAAACCCCCGGGACTGGTGAAAACCGATGGGAATGGTCAAACCCCCGCAACCGGTCAAACTCCCGGGTCTGGTCAAATGCCCAGGTCTGGTCAAGCCACCTGCTCTGCTCAAACACCCAGGTCTTGTCCAACACCCGGGTCTGGTCCAACACCCGGGTTTGGTCCAACACACGAGTCTGGTCCAACACCCGGGTCTGGTCCAACACCCGGGTCTGGTCCAACACCCGGGTCTGGTCCAACACCCGGGTCTGGTCAAACACCCAGATCTGGTCAAACCCCGGGGACCGGTCAAACAACCGGCTCTGGTCAAACCCTGAGGACCGGTCAAACCCCCGGGTCTGGTCAAACGCCTAGGTCCAGTAAAACCCCCGGGTCCGGTCAAACCCCCGGCACTGGTGAAAACCCCCGGGACTGGTCAAACCCCCGCGACAGGTCAAACACCCGGTTCTGGTCAAACGCCCAGGTCTGGTCAAGCCCCCTGGTCTGCTCAAAGTCCCAGGACTGGTCCAAGCCACGGGTCTGGTCAACACCCGGGTCCAGTCAAACCCCCGGATCTGGTCAAACACCCGGGACTGGTCAATCCCCAGGGACTGTTCAATCCACTGGGACCGGTCAAACCCCCAGGGCTGGTCAAACCCTCGGGACCGGTCAAACACCAGTTTCTGGTCAAACCCCTAGGACCGGTCAAACACCTGGGACCGGTCAAAATCCTAGGTCTGGTCAAACCCCCTAGACGGGTCATACCCACGGGACCGGTCACACACCCATGTCTGGTCAAAACCCCGGGAGTGGTCAAATCCCCGGGACCAGTCAAACCCCTGGGTCTTGTCAAACCCCCAGGACTGGAATAACACCCGGGTCTGGTCAAACACCCGTGACCGGTCAAAACCCCGGGACCTGTCAATCCACCGGGTCTGGTCAAACGCTCAGGACCGGTCAATCCCCTGGGTCTGGTCAAACACCCAGGTATGGACAAACCCCCGGGACTGGTCAAACAACCGGGACGGGTCAAAGCCCGGGTCATGGTCAATCGCCAGGACCGGTCAAACACCCAGGTCTGGACAAACCCCCGGGACCGGTCAAACACCTGGGACCAGTCAAACACCCGGGACTGGTCAAACCCCCGGGACTGGACAAATTTCCGGGTCTGGTCAATCCCCCGGGTCTGGTCAAGCACCCGGATCTGGTCAAACCCCGAGGAGCGGTCAAAGCCCCGGGTCTGGTCAAACCCCAGGTCTGGTCAATCCCCCGGGTCTGGTCAAACCCCCGTGACAGGTCAAACACCCGGGTCTGGTCAATCCCCCAGGACCGGTCAAACACCCAGGTCCGGACAAACCCCCGGGACCAGTCAAACCTCCGGGACGGGTCAAAGCCCGGGACCTGTCAAACACCGGGGTCTGGTCAATCCCCCAGGAATTGTCAAACACCCAGGTCTGGACAAACCTCCGGGACCAATCAAACACCCGGAACGGGTCAAAGCTCGGGACCGGTCAAACACCAGGGTCTGGTCAATCCCCTGGGACCGGTCAAACCCCCGGGTCTGGTCAAACCCCCATGACCGGTCAAAACCACAGGTCTGGTCAAACCACTGTGAACAGTCAAACCACCGTGTCTGGTCAAATACCCGGGTCTGGTCAAACCCTGGGGAGCGGTCAAACCCCCGGGACCGGTCAAAACCCAGGCCTGGTCAACCCCCCGGGACCAGGCAAACTCCCGGATCTGGTCAAACCCCCGGGACCGGTCAAACAGCCCGGTCAGGTCAAATCCCCGGGATTGGTCAAGCACCCGGGTCTGGTCAAACCCCTGGCACCGGTCAAACACCCGGGTCTGGTCAAACCCCTGGGACCGGTCAAACACACCGGTCTAGTCAAACACCCGAGACCGGTCAAACACCTGGACCTGGTCAAACACCCGAGACCAGACAAACACCCGTTTCTGGGCAATAACCCAGGAGCAATCAAACCCCCAGGTCTGGGCAATCCCCCAGGACCAGTCAAACCCCCGGGTCTGTTCAAACGCCCGGGACCGGTCAATCACAGGCGTCTGGTCAAAGCCCTGGGACCGGTCAAACACCCGGGTCTGGTCAAACCTCCGGGACCGGTCAAAAAACAGGGTCTGGTCAAACCCTTGGGACCAGTCAAACACCCAGGGCTGGTCAAACCCCAGGGACTGGTCAAACACACGGATCTGGTCAAACCCCCGGGACCGGTCAAACACCCGGGTGTGGTCAAATCCCCGGGACCGGTCAAACACCCGGGTCTGGTCAAACCCCCGGGACCGGTCAAACACCCGGGTCTGGTCAAACCCCCAGGACCGGTCAAACACCCGGGTCTTGTCAAACACCCGAGACCGGTCAAACACCTGGGCCTGGTCAAACACCCGAGACCAGACAAACACCCGAGTCTGGGCATAAACCCGGTAGCGGTCAAACCCCCGGGTCTGGGCAATCCCCCAGGACCAGTCAAACCCCCGGGACCGGTCAAACCCCCTGGTCGGGTCAATCACCCGTGTCTGGTCAAACACCCGGGACGGGTCAAATCCCGGGTCTGGTCAATCCCCCAGGACCGGTAAATCACACAGGTCTGGACAAACCCCCGGGTCCGGTCAAACGCCTGGGACCAGTCAAACACCCGGGACCGGTCAAAGCCCCGGGACTGATCAAACCCCCGGGACTGGTGAAAACCCCTGGGACGGGTCAAACCCCCGCAACCGGTCAAACACCCGGGTCTGGTCAAACGCCCAGGTCTGGTCAAGCCACCTGGTCTGCTCAAACACCCAGGTCTGGTCCAACACCCGGGTCTGGTCCAACACCCGGGTCTGGTCCAACAGCCGGGTCTAGTCAAACACCCGGATCTGGTCAAACCCCGGGGACCGGTCAAACACTAGGTCTGGTCAAACCCTGAGGACCGGTCAAACCCCCGGGTCTGGTCAAACGCCCAGGTCCAGTCAATCCCCGGGACTGGTCAAACCCCCGGGACTGGTGAAAACCCCCGGGACTGGTCAAACCCCTGCGACTGTTCAAACACCCGGGCCTGGTCAAATGCCCGGGTCTGGTCAAGCCCCCTGGTCTGTTCAAACTCCCAGGTCTGGGCCAACACCTGGGTCTGGTCAAACACCCGGGTCCAGTCAAACCCCCGGATCTGGTCAAACCCCCTAGACGGGTCAAACCCACGGGACCGGTCAAACACCCATGTCTGGTCAGAACCCCAGGAGTGGCCAAATCCCCGGGACCAGTCAAACCCCTGGGTCTGGTCAAACCCCCGGGACTGGAAAAACACCCGGGTCTGGTCAAACCCCTGGGACTGGTCAAACCCCATGGTCTGGTCAAATCCCCGTGACCGGTCAAAACCCCGGGACCTGTCAATCCACCGGAATGGTCAAACGCTCAGGACCGGTCACACACCCGGTCTGGGCAAACACCCAGGACTGGACAAACCCCCGGGACTGGTCAAACACCCGGGACGGGTCAAAGCACAGGTTATGGTCAATCCCCCAGGACCGGTCAAACACCCAGGTCTGGACAAACCCCCGGACCGGTCAAACACCTGGGACCAGTCAAACACCCGGGACCGGTTAAGCCCCCGGGACTGGTCAAACCTCCGGGTCTGGTCAATCCCCCGGGTCTGGTCAAACACCCGGATCTGGTCAAACCCCGAGGAGCGGTCAAAGCCCCGGGTCTGGTCAAACCCCCAGGTCTGGTCAAACACCCGGGTCTGGTCAAACACCCGGGACTGGTCAAACACCCAGGTCTGGTCAAACCCTGAGGAGCGTTCAAAGCCCCGGGTCTGGTCAAACCCACAGGTCTGGTCAAACATCCGGGTCTGGTGAAAACCCCGGGACTGGTCAAACACCCGGGTCTGGTCAATCCCCCAGGACCGGTCAAACACCCAGGTCTGGACAAACCCCCGGGACCATTCAAACCTCCGGGTCGGGTCAAAGCCCGAGACCGGTCAAACACCGGGGTCTGGTCAATCCCCCAGGACCGGTCAAACACCCAGGTCTGGACAAACCTCTGGGACCGGTCAAACACCCAGGACGGGTCAAAGCCCGGGACCGGTAAAACACCAGGGTCTGGTCAATCCCCTGGGACCGGTCATACCCCCGGGTCTGGTCAAACCACCGTGACCGGTCAAACCACCGTGTCTGGTCAAATACCCGGGTCCAGACAAACACCGGGGTCTGGTCAATCCCCTGGGACCAGCCAAACACCCCGGCCTGTTCAAACCCCTGGGACCGGTCTAACCACCGGGTCTGGTCAAATACCTGGGTCCGGACAAGCTCCGGGGTCTGGTCAATCCTCTGTGACCGGCCAAACACCCCGGCCTGTTCAAACCCCTGGGACTGGTCAAACCATCGGGTCTGGTCAAATACCCAGGTCCGGTCAAACACCCGGGTCTGGTCAAACACCCGAGACCGGTCAAACACCTGGCCCTGGTCAAACAACCGAGACCAGACAAACACCCGTGTCTGGGCAAAAACCCGGGAGCGGTCAAACCCCCGGGTCTGGGCAATCCCCCAGGACCAGTCAAACCCCCGGGTCTTTTCAAACGCCCAGGACCGGTCAATCACACGCGTCTGGTCAAAGCCCTGGGACCGGTCAAACACCCGGGACAGGTTAAACACCCGGGTCTGGTCAAACGCCCGGGTCCAGTCAAATGCCCGGGTCTGGTCAAACCCCCGGGATCGGTCAAAAACCGGGTCTGGTCAAACACCCGCAACCGGTCGAACACCCGGGTCTGCTCAAACACCCAGGTCTGGTCAAGCCACCTGGTCTGCTCAAACACCCAGGTCTGGTCAAACACCCGGGTCTGGTCAAACGCCCGGGTCTGGTCAAACGCCCGGGTCCAGTCAAACCCCCGGGTCTGGTCAAACCCCCGGGACTGGTGAAAACCTCCGGGGCTGGCCAAACCCCCGCAACCGGTCAAACTCCCGGGTCTGGTCAAACGTCCGGGTCTGGTCAAATGCCCGGTCCAGTCAAACCCCCGGGACTGGTCAAACCCCCGGGACTGGTGAAAACCGATGGGAATGGTCAAACCCCCGCAACCGGTCAAACTCCCGGGTCTGGTCAAATGCCCAGGTCTGGTCAAACACCCAGATCTGGTCAAACCCCGGGGACCGGTCAAACACCTGGCTCTGGTCAAACCCTGAGGACCGGTCAAACCCCCGGGTCTGGTCAAACGCCCAGGTCCAGTAAAACCCCCGGGTCCGGTCAAACCCCCGGCACTGGTGAAAACCCCCGGGACTGGTCAAACCCCCGCGACAGGTCAAACACCCGGTTCTGGTCAAACGCCCAGGTCTGGTCAAGCCCCCTGGTCTGCTCAAACTCCCAGGACTGGTCCAAGACACGGCTCTGGTCAACACCCGGGTCCAGTCAAACCCCCGGATCTGGTCAAACACCCGGGACTGGTCAATCCCCAGGGACTGGTCAATCCACTGGGACTGGTCAAACCCCCAGGGCTGGTCAAACCCCCGGGACCGGTCAAACACCAGTTTCTGGTCAAACCCCTGAGACCGGTCAAACCCCCGGGACTGGTGAAAACCGATGGGAATGGTCAAACCCCCGCAACCGGTCAAACTCCCGGGTCTGGTCAAATGTCCAGGTCTGGTCAAGCCACCTGCTCTGCTCAAACACCCAGGTCTTGTCCAACACCCGGGTCTGGTCCAACACCCGGGTTTGGTCCAACACACGAGTCTGGTCCAACACCCGGGTCTGGTCCAACACCCGGGTCTGGTCCAACACCCGGGTCTGGTCCAACACCCGGGTCTGGTCAAACACCCAGATCTGGTCAAACCCCGGGGACCGGTCAAACACCCGGCTCTGGTCAAACCCTGAGGACCGGTCAAACCCCCGGGTCTGGTCAAACGCCCAGGTCCAGTAAAACCCCCGGGTCCGGTCAAACCCCCGGCACTGGTGAAAACCCCCGGGACTGGTCAAACCCCCGCGACAGGTCAAACACCCAGTTCTGGTCAAACGCCCAGGTCTGGTCAAGCCCCCTGGTCTGCTCAAACTCCCAGGACTTGTCCAAGACATGGCTCTGGTCAACACCCGGGTCCAGTCAAACCCCCGGATCTGGTCAAACACCCGGGACTGGTCAATCCCCAGGGACTGGTCAATCCACTGGGACTGGTCAAACCCCCAGGGCTGGTCAAACCCCCGGGACCGGTCAAACACCAGTTTCTGGTCAAACCCCTGAGACCGGTCAAACACCTGGGACCGGTTAAAATCCTGGGTCTGGTCAAACCCCCTAGACGGGTCAAACCCACGGGACCGGTCAAACACCCGTGTCTGGTCAAAACCCCGGGTGTGATCAAATCCCCGGGACCAGTCAAACCCCTGGGTCTGGTCAAACCCCTGGGACTGGAAAAACACCCGGGTCTGGTCAAACCCCTGGGACTGGTCAAACCCCATGGTCTGGTCAAACCCCCGTGACCGGTCAAAACCCCGGGACCTGTCAATCCACCGGGTCTGGTCAAATGCCCAGGACCGGTCACACACCCGGGTCTGGGCAAACACCCAGGACTGGACAAACCCCCGGGACTGGTCAAACTTCCGTGTCTGGTCAATCCCCTGCATCTGGTGAAACACCCAGGTCTGGACAAACCCCCGGGTCATGGTCAAACCCCCAGGACCGGTCAAACACCCAGGTCTGGACAATCCCCCGGGACCGGTCAAACACCTGGGACCAGTCAAACACCCGAGAACGGTCAAACCACCGGGACTGGTCAAACTTCCGGGTCTGGTCAATCCCCTGGGTCTGGTCAAACACCCGGATATGGTCAAACCCCGAGGAGTGGTCAAAGCCCCGGGTCTGGTCAAACCCCCAGGTCTGATCAATCCTCCGGGTCTGGTCAAACCCCCGGGACTGGTCAAACACCCGGGTCTGGTCAATCCCCCAGGACCGGTCAAACAGCCAGGTCTGGACAAACCCCCTGGACCGGTCAAACCTCCGGGACCGGTCAAACCTCCGGGACGGGTCAAAGCCCGCGACCGGTCAAACACTGAGGTCTGGTCAATCCCCCAGGAACGGTCAAACACCCAGGGCTGGACAATCCTCCGGGACCGGTCAAACACCCGGGACGGGTCAAAGCCCGGGACTGGTCAAACACCAGGGTCTGGTCAATCCCCTGGGACCGGTCAAAACCTCGGGTCTGGTCAAACCCCCATGACCGGTCAAACCCACAGGTCTGGTCAAACCACTGTGACCGGTCAAACCACCGTGTCTGGTCAAATACCCGGGTCCGGACAAACACCAGGGTCTGGTCAATCTCCTGGGACCGGCCAAACACCCTGGCCTGTTCAAATCCCTGGGACCGGTCAAACCACCGGGTCTGGTCAAATACCCAGGTCCGGACAAACACCGGGGTCTGGTCAATCCCCTGGGGCAGGTCAAACACCTGGGTCTAGTCAAACCCCTGGGACCGGTCAAACCCCCAGGAACGGTCAAACACCCGGGTCTGGTCAAACCCTGGGGAGCGGTCAAACCCCTGGGACATGTCAAAACCCAGGTCTGGTCAACCCCCCGGGACCAGTCAAACCCCCGGATCTGGTCAAACCCCCGGGACTATCAAACACCCGGGTCTGGCCCAACACCCGGGTCTGGTCCAACACACGAGTCTGGTCCAACACCCGGGTCTGGTCCAACACAGGAGTCTGGTCCAACACCCGGGTCTCGTCCAACACCCGGGTCTGTTCCAACACCCGGGTCTGGTCCAACACACGAGTCTGGTCCAACACCCGGGTCTGGTCCAACACCCGGGTCTGGTCCAACACCCGGGTCTGTTCAAACACCCGGACCTGGTCAAACCCCGGGGACCGGTCAAACTCCCGGGTCTGGTCAAACCCTGAGAAGCGGTCAAACACCCAGGTCTGGACAATTCCCCGGGACCGGTCAAACACCTGGGACCAGTCAAACACCCGAGACCGGTCAAACCCTCGGGACTGGTCAAACTTCCGGGTCTGGTCAATCCCCTGGGTCTGGTCAAACACCCGGATATGGTCAAACCCCGAGGAGCGGTCAAACCCCCGGGACTGGTCAAACCCCCGTGACTGGTCAAACACCGGGGTCTGGACAAACGCCCGGGTCGGGTCAAGCCCCCTGGTCTGCTCAAACTCCCAGGTCTGGTCCAACACCCGGGTCTGGTCAACACCCGGGTCCAGACAAACTCCCGGATCTGATCAAACACCCGGGACTGGTCAATCCCCTGGGACTGGTCAATCCCCTGGGACCGGTCAAACCCCCAGGGCTGGTCAAACCCCCGGGACGGGTCAAACACCAGTTTCTGGTCAAACCCCTAGGACCGGTCAAACACCTGGGACCGGTCAAAATCCTGGGTCTGGTCAAACCCCCGAGACGGGTCAAACCCACCGGACCGGTCAAACACCCGTGTCTGGTCAAAACCCTGGGAGTGGTCAAATCCCTGGGACCAGTCAAACCCCTGGGTCTGGTCAAACCCCCGGGACTGGAAAAACACCCGGGTCTGGTCAGACCCCTGGGACTGGTCAAACCCCATGGTCTGGTCAAACACCCATGACCGGTCAAAATCCCGGGACCTGTCAATCCACCGGGTCTGGTCAAACGCTCAGGACCGGTCACACACCCGGGTCTGGGCAAACACCCAGGACTGGACAAACCCCCGGGACTGGTCAAACTTCCGTGTCTGGTCAATCCCCTGTGTCTGGTCAAACACCCAGGTCTGGACAAACCCCCGGGACTGGTCAAACACCCGGGATGGGTCAAAGCCCGGGTCATGGTAAATCCCCCAGGACCGGTCAAACACCCAGGTCTGGACAAACCCCCCGGACCGGTCAAACTCCTGGGACCAGTCAAACACCCGGGACCAGTCAAACCCGCGGGACTGGTCAAACTTCCGGGTCTGGTCAATTTCCCAGGTCTGGTCAAACACCCGGATCTGGTCAAACCCCGAGGAGCGGTCAAAGCCCCGGGTCTGGTCAAACCCCCGGGACTAGTCAAACACCCGGGCATGGTCAATCCCCCAGGACCGGTCAAACACCCAGGTCTGGACAAACCCCCGGGACCGGTCAAACCTCCGGGACGGGTCAAAGCCCGGGACCGGTCAAACACCGGGGTCTGATCAATCCCCCCAGGAATTGTCAAACACCCAGGTCTGGACAAACCTCCGGGACCGGTCAAACACCCGGGACGGGTCAAAGCCCGGGACCGGTCAAACACCAGGGTCTGGTCCATCCCCTGGGACCGGTCAAACCCCTGGGTCTGGTCAAATGCCCATGACCGGTCAAACCCACAGGTCTGGTCAAACCACTGTGACCAGTCAAACCACCGTGTCTGTTCAAATACCCGGGTCCGGACAAACACCGGGGTCTGGTCAATCCCCTGGGACCGGCCAAACACCCCGGACTGTTCAAACCCCTGGGACCGGTCAAACCACCGGGCCTGGTCAAATACCCAGGTCCGGACAAACACCGGGGTCTGGTCAATCCCCTGGGACAGGTCAAACAACTGGGTCTGGTCAAACTCCTGGGACCGGTCAAACTCCCAGGAATGGTCA